>NW_015169172.1:1730494-1772858 GCF_001447785.1 Gekko japonicus
ACAGGAGCTGTAGCCTTTCATAGTGGCTTAGAGCTTGTGCTGAGAAATGCTCCATCTCTGGGTGAAGACCTGAAAACACCAGTTTCTGTAACGGTTGCTCTTGCATGGGGACAACAAAATCTTTGTGAGATACTCCCTGGAATGTATAGATGTGGGCGGAACTTCCAAGTCTGTAAAAAAAATCCTCCCACAACATGCATGTATGAGTCCCTTGCTTCACCCATGAAGATGCATTTTCACCTGTTACTTTTCTCTCAGCAGAGACAACTGGTAAAATTTGTACCCATCCCATTAGAACTCCACTTCCACTCCCCCCCCCCCCCCATTTGTACATCAGCTAAAACAGCTTGTGGGTTGTTGTTTTTTTGGAACCTTTAAGTCTGTGTATACATGGGTTAAACTTGGCACCGTATTGCCAGAAATGGAAGGAGGCAAAGAACATTTAAAGAACACACTTCTGGGGCACGAAATGGTCGGTGAGCACCTTCAGGAGGTCCTCGTACGGGGTCGCTTCCAGGGTGTTAGGCGCGACAAGGCCCTAGACCAGCTGTAGGGTGGCGATTCCACAGGCACTGGAGGGCCTTTTTCTTGTTGGCATCTGTGATGCCCTGGAATAAGACAAAGTATTTCAGGCATTCCACCCAGGTTTCCCACAGTTCTGGGTGTGCAGGATCGAACTTGGGCAGATGTCCTGATGCAGCAGCCATGGTCTCAGTAGTGGTGCAAGGCGCAGGGCTCGGAAGCTCGTTGCGCAGTGTGGTGCTTTCTTGAGCGGGCTCACCCATTAGGATCTCATCCTCGTCGCCAGTGAAATATACTGGGTTCGACACGCATTAGTGATCAACTCATGCTTTATTGTGATTACAGCTTGAACTGAAAACAAATTAGCAGGACCGAAGCCCTGCTTAAATTTGTACCCAACACCCCCCCCCACACACACACACTACCCGTGATAGGTTATTTACAGAGGTACTCCTGGGCGATAGGTCCATCCGAGGATCCTAGCAGTCTATTGTTCTGTGTCCCCAAGCTGGGTCCATCAAGGTTAGACTCAGTACATAACAGGATGCATAAGACTTTTACGTCCAAGGTCTGTGACTGCAGCAGTGGGTGTCAGCAGCCTAGAATCATAGAATCATGGAGTTGGAAGGGGCCATACGGGCCATCTAGTCCAACCCCCTGCTCAATGCAGGATCAGCCTAGAATATCCCTGACCAGTGTTTGTCCAGATGCAGCTTAAAGACTGCCAGTGAGGGAGAACTCACCACCTCCCTAGGCAGCTGATTCAACGGTTGAACAACTCTTACTGTAAAAAAGTTTTTCCTAATATGCAGCCAGTACCTTCCCACCTTTAATGTAAACCCATTATTTCAAGTTCTATTCTCTGCTGCCAAACAGCCTGTCAGGTAGGGGGATATAGAAGGATAAGCAGACTTCACCATTAAAGTGTCTATTGTTTGCGGAACTTCTGGGACATACCATCTGCAACTGGCTTACTTTGGGGTGGGATAGTGGGTGGTGGCATCAGTCACCTGTTGTACATATTTTTAATTAGAATATTTGACTGCATTTTCCTACATAGGAGGCCTACAATGGCTTACGAAAGTATGTTAAATTGATATGTCCTCACAGGGTTGCCAATTCAGGTTGGGATATTCCTGGACATTTGGGGTGAAGTTTGGAGAGGGCAACGTTTGGGGAGGGCAGGAATCTCAGCAGGGCATGGTGCCACAGAGTCTACCCTCCAAAGCATGAAGAAGAAATTATCTCTAGTCTAGAGACTGGTTGTAATTCCAGGAGATCTTCAGGCCCCACTTGGAGGCTAGCAACACTACCATCACAAAACTCGCAACCGTGACATGCATCACCATCCCATAAGGCAGGCCTGAAGCCAGACTGCAGTGGGCCCAGGGCAGGTGCGTCATTCAGCAATACCTGAACCTGCATGCAAATGACTTTCTGTGCATCAGGGATTCCAAAACCAAACCCTATCATTTCATACATGAGGAACACTGCAGCTCAAACTTGAGTGATTAACTCTTCTTCCTGACAGTTTTTAAAACAGCTACTGATGCTAGCGTTCCCTTTAGAAGAGTCCTAATCAAGGAGCAGCTGCAATCTGGCAAATGATTCAGAGAGAAAATTAGGAGCTTTTGCTCCACATCCCCACTGCCCGAACTGCAGGGGGGGGGGGTTCTGGGAGGTAGTTTTCACACTGATGTCCCCAGGACCCTCCCCCCACAGGGACCCCCATTTTGTCAGGGTTTGTTTTCACATTTTGTACATATGTACACATCAGCATGGGCCTAGGAATAATAGATGGAGCCCGCATTAAACTAATATCAAATGTCACTGCGTCACAATAAGTGAGTAAAGGAATGGAGGGCAGCTCTTCCATCCATCATGCAAAAGACCACCAAGCAAGGACCATTCCCCTCAAGAACCTTGGAGCCTCCTTCCGGATAATTTGATCTAAATGAATGACCCAGGACTCCAAACCAATTCCAGCAAGTTCCTCCATATCTTAACAATTGGATAGGAAGGTTCCTGTCCTTCCTTAATCATGTCAAGTGCTCAGCCATAGTTCTAAAATCCGAATTTCCTCAAAGGGACATTTTTATATGTTTAATGCAACCAAGGAAACCCCCCCCCCCAACAATACAGAGACTTTCTTTCCCAACTTGATCATCTCCAGGAAGGTTGGGGGTTTTTTTAATTACTCAAGCATTCCGATGCCAACACCCCTTCCCTTCCTCCCTCTTGCCAAAAGGGTATAAAGAGTTACCCCCCCCCCCAGGTTTTGTAGCCAGTTTGGATTCATCCAGTTACCTCTTGCTTCATCTCTCACTCCATGGACCTGCTGTCCTGCACCTTTCTCCCCCCCCCCATCAGTTTCAAGTTCTCCCCATGGCCAGGGAGGAACCCTTCCCCCTTCTGTCTGAAACCATGCACTTATGTCTTGTTTTCCCCATTCAGGTTTTCCCTATAGGCAGGTTGTTTATTAGGGAAAAGGGAAAGATTTGGGGTTGGTTTATTAACTCTGTAAATCTTCATTTTACTCCCCAAATGGCTAAATTAATTTGGTTTCTTTTCTGTTAAATAAAATCCTTTTTTTCTGTTTAAGAAAGCTTATTCCCACTTGTTCTTTCAAGTGTATCTCGGTATACACAGGGTTAAGATCTCAGATATATTTTTAAAGTCCCCCTAAATACATGTGTTTGCTCCCTGCTAGCAAGGGAATGCCTTTGCTAGTTACAGGACCCTTACAATTTCTTGGAACATTAGGCAACCTTTATAAGGTTCCAGAATGTTAAGACAAGGGGTCTGAACTGGCAGAGACTGAGCAAGAGAGAGATCTTGGAGTTGTAGTGGATAACTCACTGAAAATGTCGAGACAGTGTGTGACTGCAATAAAGAAGGCCAATGCTATGCTGGGGATTATTAGGAAGGGTATTGAAAACAGATCAGCCAATATAATAATGCCCCTATATAAATCAATGGTGAGACCTCATTTGGAATACTGTGTGCAGTTCTGGGCACCACACCTTAAAAAGGATATTATAGCTTTGGAAAAAGTGCAGAAAAGGGCAACTCGAATGATAAAAGGGTTGGAACACTTTCCCTATGAGGAAAGGTTAAAGCGCTTAGGGCTCTTTAGCTTGGAGAAAAGACGACTGAGGGGTGACATGATCGAGGTTTATAAGATTATGCATGGGAAAGAGCAGGTAAAGAAAGAGGTACTTTTCTCCCTTTCTCACAATACAAGAACTCGTGGGCACTCCATGAAACTGCAGAGCGGTCGGGTTAGAACGGATAAAAGGAAGTACTTCTTCACCCAAAGAGTGATTAACACATGGAATTCACTGCCACAGGAAGTGGTGGGTGCTACAAGCATGGACGTCTTCAAAAGGGAATTAGATAAGCATATGGAGCAGAGGTCCATCAGTGGCTATTAGCCACAAGGTATAGCTAGGGGCTCTGGGGCAAGTGATGCTCTGTCTTCTTGGTGCTTGGGGGGGTCAACAGTGGGAGGGCTTCTAATGTCCTGGCCCCACTGCTGGACCTCCTTATGGCACTGGTATTTCTGGCCACTGTGTGACACAGAGTGTTGGACTGGATGGCCTTTGGCCTGATCCAACATTGGCGTCTCTTATGTTCTTATGACCCTTCATGTGCATGACAATTTCGGTAACCACATTATTTATTTATTTATTTATTATTTACACTTATATCCCACCCTCCCCGCCATTCGAGAGGCTCAGGGCGGCTAACAACATAATAAATATACATTAAAATTCCAGTTAAAACTATCAGTCAATATAAATCATACTATTTAAACATAACTTATATTAAAAGATGGCAATTAAAAGATGACATGGGTGTGCACTCTTGGCACAGAATTCAAAGGGAACTGTAAAGTAAAAGTTTGATATTATTGCATACAATAACTTTCCTCTCTTCTTGTTCTGGAATGAATTGACAGATCTGAAGCTGATGGAAAGGGCTTCTTATCCCATTGTCAGCATTTTGATCTGTGCAGCCTTTTCCACAGCACTTGAACACAAGAGGCTGCCTTATACTGAATCAGACCAATTGGTCAGTATCGCCTGGCAGCAGCTCTCCAGGGTCACAAATAGCCGTCTGTCATCACCTGCTACCCAGTCTTTTTGTCTGGAGATGCCAAGAATTGAACCTGGGACCTTCTGCAGTCTGCATACAAAGCAGATGCTCTGCCACTGAGCCACAACCTCTCCCCATTTTTTTCAGATAGTACATTTGAAAACTCAGCAATAACCCCCCCTTAAATGGGTATGCTTGTGATAAACAGAGAAATGCGACAGCCAGAATATCAGCATGAACAAACTGAGGAGGCTTAGAAAGAAAGTGCTGCCTACTCACCAGTGAGCCACAATTAAAATTATTAGTTGTGACACACTCTAATGGAAAGTGAATGTTTTGCTCAGCACCTGAGCCTGTAGGGTGGAGACCTGTGGGCAGTAGTACTACTCAGCAGAAAAAAGTCAGCTTTTGGGCAATTAAATGCATGGGTGTGGTAATGATATAGAAGAAAGTGAAGCTAGGAAGAAATGGGTGTGGCCCCCAGAGTATAGCTCCAATGCAGCAAAAGCCAAAGGATAGAGATGATGTGCTCTGTGGCAATCTTAAGAGTCATACTGAAAGTCAGGAGTTGGAAGTAATGGCCTCTTAGGCCCAATTCACACCATCAGGCAAATGCTTGCCATTTTAAAAGCAATTCACTGGTCAGAAGGCTTTCAGCATGGAGCTTCATTAATGGTGCAATGGTTTATTACTGAAGATACCATTTTTCACCACACTGCCATAACCCCCTCCACTAAATGCATTTGTGAGGAATATGAAAATACCTAACTTACACAAGAACTTCAGACATGCACATTTCATATCAACAGCTGCACTTTGGATACATGGATATCCAATTTGCTTAACATTTAAATCTTTTTTTTAACTGGGAAAATTACAGTCGTTCCTGCTTTCCATAACTGGTTCATCTACTTTGATGTGCGGGGTGCTGCTGGGCAAGATCATGGGCAGAGGCTGGCTAGTGCCTGTGCCATCACAACTAATGAGCAACAGAACCCCTCTCCTTTCCTATGACATTTTGAGAACTTCTTGAAAAGAATATTGTGATGGGTTATGTACAACTCCACATGTAGAGTTGGTCCTAAATATTCTTTCGGCCAATAAATTATTGGTTATTGCTGCTTATTGGGGGGGGGGGGAATCAGAGCCTCCATTTGAGAGTGAATGGTTTCACTGTGATTGGAACATTGCATTGTTGACAAAGTTAACATATTATCAACAGATCCATTATTCTTAATAATTCAAATAAATGTATGGAACATTAGAGGTAAAGGTTCCCTTGCTCGAAAGCCAGTCGAATCTGACTCTAGGGTTGCGGTGCTCATCTCCATTTCAAAGCCGAAGAGCCAGCGCTGTCCGAAGACGTTTCCGTGGTCATGTGGCCGGAATGACTAAACACCAAGGCGCACGGAACGCTGTTACCTTCCCACTGAAGTGGTACCTATTTATCTACTTGCAATTTCTTGGAACATTAGGCAACCTTTATAAGGTTCCAGAATGTTAAGACAAGAGATAAAATGTCTCTGTATGTCTTTTATGTGCTATGAATGATTTTTTGTCAACTGTATATTTTGAAAATGTAAATAAAATATTTAAACATGTCATTTTTTTTGCAAAAGTTTAGAAAGTATATGATCCTTTGCTTCCAACTGATGTCCTTGAGAAACAGCAATAGTGAACACCAGCAAGTTCATAATAAAAAAACCTTCTCTGTACTGTCAGCTTTTTAAAAGGAAGTCTCTCTCTCTCTCTGAGGTTATTATTGTTTCTTTTTTAAAAAAGTGATAGAACTGTTCCCTATAACCAGGGCTTTTTTTGTAGAAAAAGCTCAGCAGCAACTCATTAGCATAATAGGCCACACCCAATAGCAGAAATTCATTAGCATATTGGGCCACACCCCTGACAGCACCACTCATTAGCATATTAGGCCGCACCCACATGTTACCAGAAGTGTGGTCATCCAGCCACACCAACCTTTTGCTTCTTATTCTGTTTACCTTGTTTGTTGTCAGAACCCAGTGCTCTGAGTTTCTGTTGTTGGGTGTGGCTTATTATGCTAATGAGTTCCTGCTGGGCGTGGCCAACTCAGGAGCCAGCCGGAACTCCATTCCTGTGCGTTCCTGCCCCAAAATAGCCCTGCCTATAACAAAGACTATTCCTCACTTTCTCTTTCAGGTGGAGATAAAATGACAATATGGTGTGAGTGCAGAGCTGCAGGGGGAACTGTGTTTTCATTTCATTACCATCATCTCAAAAGACCCTCAGAGCATAGCATCCTTTTTTATGCTCCAGTGCCTGAGAAAGAATCTTGAAACTCTTGCATGAGAAACATTGTAAAGAACTTGACATGGACTAATAAGAGGTACTATTCAAACATGTGTGAGGAAGTTTACAGGACCCGTCTGCAAGCCAGAATGCTTAAAAAGCAGTCTGTGGCTAAGCAGAGAGAATAGAAAAAGCACCAGACAAACCCTGATAGCCTCCAACTACTGCTTGCAAGCATGCAAAGCGCCTTGCTGGATCACAGCCATTGTCTTTATTTCCCTCAGGTAATATTGGCAAGTGTGATTTTGTAAGATGCCAAGGGTTTTCCCAGAAGACTGACATAATTCCCTTGTAAAACTGCAATCCCCAAAATTCATAGGTGGAACCTGTAAGGATAAAACAGATGCCTTCTGAAGCACCTTACTAAAGGAGTTTAATTTGGACCTGAAATTCTAACTGAGAAAACTGACTAAAGTGACAGACCATTTTGTGTAGTAATTAAATTGAAAGACTATGAATGGGGAGAACTGCCTTCAACCTCTGCCACTCCTACTCTGCCACTGCTCCATTTACTGCATGACCTTGGGCGAGTCTCTCAGCCCAGTGTTCTCCACTAGGTTGTCGTAAGGATAAAATAGAAAGGGACCAGAATGAGACCATGTATGCTATCCTGACCACCTTATGGGGGAAAAGCACAATAGAAATGTAACAGAAATATTACACTGGGTCCTTCCGCTGGTGCTGTAAGGAAGATGAGCCATTTTTGATCCCTGAAAAGACTATACCAGGGATCTACATGGACAAAAAGCTGTATAGGATGAGGCTCCAGTGAGAAGGAGAATTATAAGACATCATCCCTCCCTCTTTTTGCATCTTTTGGAAAAGCTGGTAGGATCTGACCCATTACAACTAATATAACACCCAAAACATAATCTGTAATTTAAAAATATGTGCACATCTCAAGGCTGATGCAGTGTTTTTTTAAAGGCAACATACAGGAAAGTGATGATAACACATTTACACAGAAGAGCAAGAAAGTCAATTGTTTCAAGACTGTAACAAGTTTCAAAACTGTAAGAGTATGTACCTAAGAAATATGTAGTTCATAAATAGTTACATTTTTATAACCCATGCTAAACCATTTGGCAAGAATGACACTGGAAAGTAACAGCTAGAGGATATCTTTTGTCAAACACAAAGTAGCATCAAATGGTCCTGCAGTTCACTGAAAAATCCTGAGCTAGTGTCAAAGGATACTTTTGCAGAAGAATGAAGGAAATGTCTGCTTGGCTATCACGAAATAAAGTGCTTACTGTGTGTATGAGTAAGTATCTTTACACTCCATTTGTATTATATGCTTCATCCTGGATTCTAATAGGACAGAGTTAGCAGGAATTTTAAAAAAACACACACACAAAAGTTGTGCTGATAACTTGAATTGTAGATGTCTGCTGAATATAGTAGAGACTTTTCAGGTATTTGTTTAGAGGTCATTACCTACATTATAGCCCAGACCTTTTTTTTATATATAACATTATTTTTATTGGCTTGTAAGAAGTTACAGGGAAGAAAAATGAAACAAAAGCTCCAACAGTGAGCTTCATCAAGCATGAAAAATACAACATTCTAGATTCAAACAAAGCAACATATTGCAGCGAACCATGAACATATATCATAAGAACCATGAGAACCGGTCTAAGGGAAAATACCACAGGTAAACCTCAATTAGCAATGGAGTGGCAGGAATAAAGAAAGAGGCTTTACATGTAAAGGAAGGTTAAATGGCTAGTTCCTGAACCAGCTTCTCCTTCCAACTTATCTATGTCAGCCTTTTCCAGAAAAGGAAACCACTTATCCAAGGGATTAAAAAACTCAGCCCCTGTACCATTTTCTACAAAAAATAGTTGGCATAAAGTAGTCCCATACCTTGGCTAGCCATTGATTGATGGTAGGAGGCTGAATGTCCTTCCACTTTTGAGCAATTACTGCTTTAGCCGCTACCAACAGTACCTGTATCAGTTCTCTCCTGATGGAGGGTGGTTTGTCATCTGGCCAAAGGTTTAACATAATAACCGCTGGATCAAGAGGTATGATATAACCTGTTAAGGTTTGGATATGCTGTATGATTTCAGCCCAGAAAGATTTGATGTGCTTACAGTCCCACCAATTATGAAGCAAGGTAGCTTTTTGACCGCCGTGTTTCCAGCAAAGAGGCGACGCATTGGGTATTATGTGTGACAGTTTAGCAGGTGTTACGTACCATCTGAACAAAACTTTGGTTGCTGTTGATTGGATTATTGATGATTTAGAAATTTTGGTTTGCATTGCCCGTATAATTTCCCACTGATCTTCAGAGAGAGTTAACTTAAGATCTCCGTGCCAGGCTTGTTGATAGCTTAATGGTTTATTGGCGCTGATCTCTATCAAGAGTTTATATACAGTGGCCATACAGCCTTTAATCCTATTGGGTTTAACAAGAAGTTGTTCAGAGGTTGATAATGGTTTTTTAATGTTTTTGTGGATTACGGGATGCCCCATCAGGTGTTGGGAGTTGCAGGTATTCAAACCAGGGTAGGTTGGATTTGTACTTTTTTTCTAGATCATGTTTAGGAATTATCCTGCCTTTGTAGATGATGTCAAGAATTCTTGTTAAGCCTACTGCCCTCCAATTAGGAAATAAATGAGTGTCCTGAGCAGGTGGGGACCAAGTCTGACCAGTGAAGGTGCTCAGGGTAAGCCACGTCATTCTCAGTTGCGAGCGATAAGAGTACCAAACCCTAAGAGTGTTACGTAAGAAGGGATGCTTCAATTTTCTACATATAGTGCCAGGTTTTTCTGACCAGAGGAGTTCCTCGAAGGACTGGTGTCGTATTGAGTGCTCTTCTATATACGCCCAGTCCAGCGTGCCCTCAGAGTGGCATTGTCTGACCATACTGGATATGATTGACACAGCATAGTATCTGGGCAATTTAGGAAGAGCCATTCCTCCCTTGCGAACCGAACGGTGCATTGCTGCAGTACTGACTCGGGAGGATTTGTAGTTCCACAAGAAAAATCAACCAAGGTGCGTTGCCATTTCAGCTGAACTGGATGTTGAACAAAAACCAGGAGGACTCTGAAGCAGTATAGAAATTTGGGGAGCATGAACGATTTAAGTATTTGTAGTCTTTCCAGCCAGGGAAAGTTTTTTAAATTCCACTAACTCAATCTCATCAGATTTTGGAAACTAAGCAGGGGTGGCCCTGGTCAGTATTTGGATGAGAGGCCACCAAGGAATACCAGGGTTGCAACACAGAGGCAAGCAATGGCAAACCACCTCTGAACATCCCTGTTCATAGAAACCCCATAAGTCGCTTGTGACTTGATGGCACTTTCCACCTCCACCCCTACATTACAAGGCAGAAAACCTGAGTTTGCCACCAAATGATAGACAAATGTTTCATTGATGTACAAGCCCTGTCCACAATGAACACACATACAAACCATGCACAGTGTATAATTGATTTTTCTTTATACATCTGAGTAACACATATACAGCCAAATATGTGATTGAAATACCACGTTTATCCAGGACCTTGCTGAAAGTAGGAATGCTGTATGATCCATAATGGTGGGGACTCTGGCCAGTTTAGGTTTATTTATTTATTATTTATTTTTGGATTTATATCCCACCTTCCCCAAAGGCTCAGGGCGGCTTACACCGAGGCATAAATGCCAAGGTTATCTCTCCTTGACAAATGGAGCAATTTTAAGCAGGTGTCCTTGGAAGGGTGTGCCGTTTTATGCAATGGGGCTTACTGCTAGGAAAGTGCTTTTAGGATTGCAGCCGAGAACTCCTGTGCCATTAAGAGCTACATGGCAATCAGGGATTCGGTATTCATCTTTTCTTGTCATGGAGCTGGGATAGGAAAAACACCTGTTACTGATCCACACAGTTCAGAGTCTGGCAAGAAAGTGGCACCATGATAGTTGCTATTTATGTTGACACAGCAAGTTGAAGGCAGCAGGAAAAGAGGAAGACCCAACATGAGATGCATTGACTCAGTCAAGGAAGCCAGGGCCCTCAGTTTGGAAGACCCGAGCAAGGATGTTAATCATAGTATGTTTTGGAGGTCATTATTTTACAGGGTTGCCATACGTCTGAAGCAACTTGACGGCACTTAATACACACATGCTGATGCAGAGAACATAAAGAGCAGGTTGATAGGATAGGCGAAAATATTAGAAGAGTCTTAAGGATAATGCAATCCTTTATTCAGTGAAGTCAGAGGATGAGACTAACAGTAAACGTTGAAGGAACAGAATATTTTGCTTCTAGTTTAGGAGATATTTATACTGTCACATATTGTTACATTGTATATAACTGCACGAAGATTAAAGAGTATGCATGACACTTTAGATGTATGTGTGTTAATGTTACTTTACAGTATTGGGAATGCAAGGGGACGTTTGGCAGATCCAGTACCTGAACAATGGGAGTCCACCTTTAGAGACTTACCACAGTTTCTGACCTCTTAAACAGGCTCACATTTTCAGTAGTTTTCCTTTATGGAATTTCCAGAAACTTGCATTCTTTTTTTAAAAGCCAAGATTTTCAAAAGTCTTTATTCTGTAGTGCATCTTGCTTGTGCTCAGTGAAGTGTGGCAAAGTATATTGTAGCCACACAAGTTTCAAGACCTTCTATTCAATGAGTGGACTCTGTTTCATTGATGCTAATGACTACCAAGCCTTGAAATGATCCACATGCTACCATTGAGGAAGGTGAATCACCCTCAGAGATTAAGAAACTGCCCCAAGGGAAGACGGGACACAGGTGACAATAGACCAGTTTTTCTGCAAAGAGAGTAGAAAGGCTGTGTCTCCTAATTAGCTTGCTAGCATTAATGGGCAGAAGTGTTTTATACTTGACAATAAAGCAGATTTCCTCTTTAGGTCAGGATACAAAAAACTGAGTTTTCTCTATGAAAGGTTCTGATTCCCCTTGACATGGTTACTATTAAGTAATTTTTAAATAGGCAAATACAATCATGGGTTCCTCCTTGTCATGCCTAGGTATATTATTTATACAGTACATAACATGCACTGATCTACACACACACAATTATTTTGAGGTGATGAAATTGTCACAAACTCATCACTTCTTCTTTTATTGCCATCAAGTCACAGCTGACTTATGGCAACCCTGTGGGGTTTTCAAGGCAAGAGATGTTTAGAGGTGGTTTGAAACTGCTGCCTCTGCATCTGTTATGTACGTGGACCGCCACCAGGGGTCCGCGGGACAAGCCAGAGCTTGGATCCTAGAACAATGGAAACTTCAGATCCTGGATCCCCCAGCCCCAACCAATAGCCACCTTGGCGGGACATTCAAACCCTCCAATGGGAATGGGCGGTTGCTGTGTGGATATGTATGTAGTTGGCCCTGCTGGCCATTTCTAGTTAGTCTTTGTTTGTGTGAAGTACAATAAACATGTGCTACAGTATGTTGTCGTCCGAGTCCTCCATGCGGCGAACCCAGTACTTTTCATGACCAGTGTTCCCTCTAAGCTGAGTTAGTGTGAGCTAGTTCACAGTTTTTCAGCCTCCGGCTCACACATTTTTTGTCTTAGCTCAGGAAGGATGGCTCCAGAGAAAGCTAATTTATGCACTAGCCATATTGCTTGCTCACAACTTTAATGCCAGTAGCTCACAAAGTAGAATTTTTGCTCACAAGACCCCACAGCTTAGCGGGAACATTGACATGATTCTGGTATTCTTTGATGGGTCTCCCTTCCAAAGGCTGACTTTGTTTAGCTTCCAAGATCTGGCAAGATTGGGCTAGCCTGGGCTCTCCAGGTCAGGGCCACCACTTCTTAGCAGAACCTATTCAAGTGTTCACTAGGAGATGTCTTTGGAGATGGGCCACAGCTAGAGGTCATTTCGGGGGGGAACGCGGGGGAACGCAGTTCCCCCGGGTGAGGTGCAGGGGGGCGGGGCACATGACGAAGCCCCGCCCCCTGCTTCTGGCTGCCCTGCTTCCAGCCCTCATTCAGCCAGGAGGAGGCAGGAGAAGAGGGAGGGTAAGTTGCTTCCTCCCTGCCTCTCCCCACCCCTGCCTGCCTGGGGTCAGGGAGGGCCTTGGCGGGGCTTCCTCACACTCCCGCTGGCCTTGCAGGTCCACGGCCGGGCCCCTGATGTCAGGGTGTGTGGCATATGCTAATGAGTTATGCTAATGAGTTCCCCTAGCTCTTTTTCTACGAAATGACCCCTGGCCACAGCACATGTACCATTGGTCACTGTGCCCCCCCCCACTTATTCATTTTCCCACCCTTCCTCATTGGTTTAGGGCAGAAATAGTCTATTTTCATTTTATCACCAAAAAGACTATAACATTTAACTTATTGGCAACAATTGTTTCACTGCTGAACACAGATTTCAATCTGGGCTTAGGGATTCTATCCTGGCTGGAGTCCTGTGCCTTTAACCATGGTCAGCAGGGCTCTTTTTGTAGCAGGAATTCCTTTGCATATTAGGCCACACACCCCCAATGTAGCCAATCCTCCAAGAGCTTACAGAGCTCTTCTTACAGGGGCTACTGAAAGCTCTTGGAGGATTGGCTACATTAGGGGTGTGTGGCCTAATATGCAAAGGAGTTCCTGCTACAAAAAGAACCCTGAGAGAGACCCAGTTGTGTCTCCTGGCTTGCAGCTAAAGTTCTAAGCATGCATATTAGAAAGTGGAATTTAGGATGGGGCTGTAGGTATTCAGATCCTGATCTAAATGTCTTGGCTACCACGAGAACTTTCTGTGCAACAGCTGGGCATGCTCTGTCTTTAAACTCTGCCCGGTAATGGGGTCATGAGAGTGTTTCGCAGTATGAAGGCAAGGTAATGGGAGTGCCTTTCCTAGCTTGTAATGTCTTTCAGCATTGTCAGTCTTTTTGTTTCTCTTCAGATTAAGGGAGTGAACTGTAATGCCTGCTCTGCAAGTTCTTTTAAGAGACGGAAGCATTAGGAAAATAAATTGCAGTCTGCTGTAAAATGAATTCACATGGCTTTAATGTGGACACAGAAATGCTGTATATGCTTCAGTTAACTCTGTGCCTTCCGTATTCTTCAGAAAGAGATGAGAATTCTTTGTTCAGTAAGAAGAAGGAAATGACTGGGAGTGGTGCAGCTTTTAAAAGCAGGTAGTGTTCATTGTGCTTGTAATATACGTATCTAATCTATGCATTTTAAAAATTATGGTTCTACTTCAACTACCTCTTTAAAAAAACTCCAGAGCCCAGGTGGTGAGCTTTCAGTCTGCAAGGCAGCATTGTTTATTGTCCTTGAGGCTTGAGAGATACTTGCTTACCCATAACCGCCTAGGCCTAATGCTTGACAAAGCAGGGTGGGTAGAAATGCTCCGAAAAAGAAAGATTTAAAAAATCCTAGTGGCTTTTTTTCATTAAAAGCTATACCAAGTCCTGTGTATGCATGTTCTAATGTGCACATGGAGCTGTGTGAAAGTGAGATTCTCTTCAACAGAGGATACAGGCACACACATAATCTTCCCTGATCACAGTAATCTTACAGGCTCCACCCTGCATGTTTCTCCAATCCATGGCATTCTTTCACAACTGCATGGATGTATAGAGGGGTGGAAATAGCTTTGTCAACAACAACTTTGACTTGCATTTTAATGTATAGCAAAGTGGGATTTCCTGCAACAGATGCATTAAAATAGGTGGGAATATCCTCCATTCTACAAAAAGCCCTACATCATCTGAAAATTTCCCAAGTTGCTATATCATAATTATTGTGAAATTTCCAGAAATGCTGAAGCCATAGGGAAAGTTTTTTTTGGATTTTGAACAAATTATAATTATTTAATGTACCTGTAGTAAATAATCATAACCTTAATAAGAAAGTATTGCATACATCACCTGTGACAGTATATAAAAGCAGAAGAATTTTGTATATTTATGTAATTATATGTAATTTAGACATACAGACAAAGAGAGATGCAAACAGCCATACCCTATGATGCTTTAACACATACATCTCAGTTCTTGACATGTATGAAACAGGAAAAAGTAAAAGCTGAAAACAGAAAAGCCTGATTTGGTATTAACAGACCATCATATTAGGCTTGGCAATATATTTGGACATTGTTTTCCTCACATTCCCTGAGATTTCTTTCTCCTTTCAGAAAGCAATGGTGTGTGTGTGTGTGGAGTATGTTTTAAAGAATTCTTGGGGGGGGGGGAGGCTTCACACATCTAATTAGCACAGAGAACATGACCAAACCTAGCACTATGGGTTACATATGTCAGCACAATGTACAGCCCTATCAAATAATACACTAACTTGGAAGGAAGTCCCACTAAGTAAGTATACTAGGGCTGCTGCCCCCCACGCCCCTGTCCCTGGCATCCCTAAAGTATATATAGGCTTGCACCTTTAGTTTCTTTTATCTAATGTGAAAGTTACCAAGTGTTGACCCGTACAGAGTAGAAAGACATAAAGATAAGTGAAAAGTCCTTAGACTGACGCAGTGATTCAGCTCTAAGACTTTATTAAAGGTTCGGAACAAGACAACTTTAACCGGCTCGCAGGCTGGTTTATATGTGCAACAATCCCACACCCAAAACACACCCACACTCAAGTGATTGGCCGAGAGTCCCATAGGCACTCGGTCGGAGCCTAGCCCCTCCATTGATGTGGACTAGGATCCGCTCGGCTCATTGTTCTTTTGAGCAAAGCTCGACCGCTTCGCATGACCGCATGGTGACTTAGCCTCACACGCGGTTGGAGAAGGATACATTACAATAAGCATGTTGCACAGCTGCAGTTATTTAGAATACAATCCTAAAGGGCCATTGGTGTTGCACAGTTCACACTGCACCCTGCTGTATCTGAGGGCTTTCCCCCCTCACATGTCCTAGCCTCCCTCTTTAAATTCTACTATTTGATTTGGTGCTTGCATCTGACAAAAACTGCATTAATCTCACAGAGGGGCCTGGCCAAGAAATCTGGCTTGATCTAGCTCTTCAGCTGTTGCAATCTGATAACCATTACCAGTATCTAATGCATGGCAGTGCTTTCTAGCTGAGAAGAACAAAAGCCAATGATGAGCTATATGCAGGAAATATGCCTGATTCAAAATTTTGCAGCCTTTGATTTCTGAAATCAGCAGCAGTGGGGTGCAAGGCTGCTGCCAAGCAGCGCTATTTTGGGGCAGAAACGCACAGGAACGGAGTTCCGGCTGGTTTCAGAGTTGGCCACGCCCACTA
The DNA here is from genome assembly GCF_001447785.1 of Gekko japonicus. Classification (NCBI taxonomy): domain Eukaryota; kingdom Metazoa; phylum Chordata; class Lepidosauria; order Squamata; family Gekkonidae; genus Gekko; species Gekko japonicus. The sequence continues at coordinate 1,746,634 of NW_015169172.1, forward strand.
CAGCCAAAACCTCTGCATGCGTGGCTACAGAGGGAAGGCCTGGAGAGTGACACCCCCCCGGCAACTCTGAGGTGGACGGGCCGGGGGGGAGGCCCTGGAAGGATCGGGGAGGCATTTAAAAGGCCTGTCTAAGGGCCGGCTTGCCCAGGCTCCCTGCAGCCGCGGGGTGCCCGGGCAAGCCAAGGGAAGGCAGTTTAAACTGCCTTCCCTTCCCTTCAAGAGGGGGCTTTGCCCAGGCTCCCCGCAACCATGGGCCATGCGGGCAAAGCCAAGGGAAGGCATGGCGGTGTGGCCTAATATGCTAATGAACTGTGCTGTTGGGGTGTGGCCTAATACACTAATGGATTTCTGCTGTCGGGTGTGGCCTATTATGCTAATGAGTTCCTGCTGGGCTTTTTCTACATAAAAAGCCCTGCTGCCAAGTACATTCCCTGCCTCCCAGTTGGTGGAGTGATGTAAGGCCTTTTGTTTAACTCATTTGGCTTTTGATGTCATCAAATCAATAGAATGTGGAGATATTGGAATGAAATGCCATGCCTACTTTAAGGCACAGTTTTGTGTTGTTTGAATAACAGTTCTGAAGATGGGGAGGGGGAAATGCTGTATCTGAAAAGAAGTTGGTGTGCACATGCAGGGTGCATTTCCTGTTCAAAATATGTTTCCAGTTTGGTGTGGAGTGTGGACCCAGGACAGTGGATGGGTCTCTGTTTTCTTCAGTCTTCAATACTAGTTTTGCCTGCTTTGCACTGCGCTCAATAAGCAGCCTGCCAACAGCTGCTGGCTCTGCTTGAAAATAGCATGAACAGTGTAGAATGTCGCAAAGAACTTGGCTCCTCTTTTGGTAAGGAGTGCACAGGGCAGTTCCTTAGGTAGGTGATGCATGAGTTGAAGGGAGCCAACTAAAGCTATTTTCATTCTGTTACCATAAATAGCTCCAGCAGTCTTGTTTCTGTAGCTGCTGGGAGTGCTGGCTTTATTCCAGGGCTCAGTAGTGACAAATAGAAAGATCTTTACTCTGGAGAAGCCCATTACTTCAGAAATGGATTATTATTGGGAATCTTTAGCTCTAGCTTGGGTGGAAATGTCTACTTGAGGCTGATTCTCACTTTTGGGGGAACACTGACCCTTGAGTCTTTTCCCTTGTTGACAGTGCTATGTAGAATAGATACTAAGGCAGTGAATGGTTCAGAATTCTGAAAATATACAGGAACTTTTAAGGTGCACCCTGAAATTGCAACCTATGAACTTCACTATTGCTATTTACTAAGTTCGTAAGAATTCCAAAAATAGGCCGGCTGCTCACCTAACCTTTGTCTTTTGCACTGCACGAACCCTATAAAGCATTTTACTGTTTTCCCAGTTGTACCTGGGAAACCTGGGAAAGACCTGAAACTTTCCCAAGACCACCTATTAAGCATGAGAAAGAAGGCATATAAACCCAGCTCTCCAAAGTCCAACACTCAAGATTTTTTCTGCTGCTGCTGACTTCTTAAAATTAGAGGCAGAAATGTACAGCAGATGAAGCCTATACAGCTTCAGTGTGGTGATTCACCTTTGGGCGGTTGTTCCAAGAAAAGGAAGCCAGGGATAAGCTTTGGAATGCCAGACATTGCCCACAAAACTTTTACTCCTAAATGTCGCCAGGTCTCTGAGATCCATTTAAAAGGAAGTTCCTTTGAGATTTGTGCCTTTAACTTAGATGGCACGCAAATAGGATAGAGTTCAGATTTAGTCAGATTGATTTGAAGACCAGAGATCTTACCAAACTCCAAGAGAACGCGCTGTATATGTGGTATTGAATGCATCGAATTAGCAATATATAGAGATAAATTATCTGCATATAAGTTGACTTTATGTTTACTTCCTCCCATAAAGATTCCTGAGAAGTCATTGCAATGTCTCAATTCTTCCGCAAGAGGTTCTATTACAAGAGCAAAAAGCAAGGGTGAGAGAGGACAGCCTTGCTGTGTGCCTCTCGTGGGTTAAAACGGGTATGAGGAGCAGTCATTCACACGGACTCTTCTTTTCATGGTTCTAGATAATTTAAAAGTACTGCGAAGCGTGGAGTGATTTCAGCAAAGTACTTTATTTGGATAGCACACGACAAAGTAAACCTGATCGCAGGCCGGTTTATATGCACAGAAACCCACCACCTAAACACGCCCACTACTATCCTATAGGCTATATACAGTGGCCAAGTGTTCCATAGGCTCTCGGCCGCAGACCTGGCCCTCTGATAGGTGTGGGCTAGGATCCGCATGGCTATTGTTCTAGAGAGAGCGAAGCTCCGTGACTCTGCCCGACCGCATGGCCCAACGGTCGCGCACGTGGTCATGGCGGAGTACATTACACCCCTCCCCCCATAGTCCAGACTACCCACACATGAAGTCTTGGAGGTACGCGGAGGCCATCCTGGTTCTTGTGGAATGGCGGGGTTCCGGTGTTGGCGTTGTGGATGCTGCCGCGGGTCTTGGCAGGGAGATTGGTTGTTGTGCAGCCGGTGGCGGTGGCGACGGTGGCCCAGTAGCGGGGTTTGCGGAACGGGCCCGGGGTCTGGGTCTCGGGACAAGACGTTTCGTCTGATTCCGGAAACTCCAGGTCCTCGGGATCGTTCGGAAGGACCCGCCGCCGCAGTTGATCTATGTGGCAATGGAGTAGTTGGCCGTCCTCACAGGAGACCTCGTACGACCGAGGTCCTCTTACTCTCACTACTCGTGCCGGAATCCAGGGCGGCCCTTGCGCGTAATTCCTCGCATAGACTGGGTCTTCCGGAAAGAAGCCCCTCGCCGCTTGGGGTGCTTCCGTAGCTGGTTCCTCCTCTGGGGCCCGGTCCGGGTGTAGACGATCCAGCCGGGTGGTCAATCGGCGACCTAACAGTAGCTCAGCCGGGCTGTGACCCGTTTCGGTGTGGGGGGGGGTCGTACGCTGGCCGAACAGGAACACGGCCAACTTATAGTCCCAGTCTTTGCCTTCACTCCGGCGAAGCGCCTCTTTGGTGGTGCGCACCATGCGTTCCACCTGTCCGTTCGTTGCCGGGTGGAACGGGGCGGACCGGATGTGGCGGATCCCGTAGTACCTCGTGAATTCCTGGAACTCGCTTGAGGTGAAAGCCATCCCGTTGTCCGTGACCAGGGTGTCCGGGATGCCTTGGGCACTGAAGATGTGCCACATTGCTCTGATGGCTGCCTTGGAGAATGTCGACGGTACGGGCACAACCTCCAGCCACTTGCTGTAGGCGTCTACGAGGATGAAAAAGATTTGGCCCTGGAACAGCCCCGCAAAGTCCAGGTGTAGCCGGAACCAGGGCTTGTGCGAGGACTCCCAGGCTCGAGCGGGAGCTCGCAGGGGCTCTGGGCGAGAGAACTGACAGGGCTGGCATTTCTTTACCTGGTCCTCGATGTCCCGGTCCAGTCCTGGCCACCACACATAACTCCGGGCCAGGGCTTTCATCTGTACCACCCCGGGGTGTGCCTCGTGCAGTGCCGCCAGCACCCGTTCCTGGAGTGGGGTGGGGATCACCACTCTCCCTCCCCACATCACACAACCCCTGTGTGAGGAAAGTTCATCTTTCCGGGAGGCGTAAGCTGTGAAATCTGGGCCCGCCACGGCCACCGGCCACCCCCTCCTCACCCAGTCTAGGACGCGGCAGAGGACCGGGTCCCGGGCGGTACGACGGGCCACCTCTCGCACGTGGACCGGCTGGTCGGGCAGGGTCTCCAGAAGCGCAATCTGGTGGGCAGGAGCCGGGTCTGGGTCCGTCGTGGGCAGAGGCAGGCGGCTCAGGGCATCGGCGTGCCCCATCACTTTCCCGGGCCGGTGGAGGAGCGAGTAGTTGTAACCTGCCAGGAATACGGACCACCGGAGCACTCTTGGCGAGGTCATCTGGGGGGTCTGGCGGTCCGGGGCGAGCAGACCCAGGTGGTCAGTTAAGACCGTGAACGGCTGGCCATATAGGTAGTGGTGAAATTTTTTCACCCCAGCAACTATAGCAAGCACCTCCTTATCGATTTGCGCGTAGTTTCTCTCAGCAGCCGACAAGGTCCGGGAGTAGTAGGCCACTGGGACCTCCCGACCGTCCAGCAGCTTGTGCCCCAGGACCGCCCCGACCCTGTACGGAGAGGTATAGCAGGCCAGTACCACTGGCAGGTCTTCATTGAAGTGGGCGAGGACCGAGTTTGAGATGAGAAGGTCCTTGACCGCTCCGAACGCAGCAGCCTGAGCCGGTCCCCAGACCCATTGCGCGCCTTTGTCGAGAAGCCGATGGAGGGGCTCCGCTACGGCTGCTTTTAAGGGAAGAAAAGAATGATAAAAGTTTAATAAGCCTAAGAAGGCCTGCAGTTCCGTTTTTGACGTGGGAGCTGGGGCATTTGAGATCGCCGTCGTCTTTTCCGCCGTGGGGTGGATTCCCTGTGTGTCCACTGCGAACCCCAGGAACTCCACTTTGGGGACCCCGAGTAGGCCTTTTTCCCGTTTCACCCTCAGCCCGGCCTGGTCGAAACGGCGGAGCACGGTCCGGAGGCGGTCGGCGAAAGAGGCGGCATCGGGGGCGGCAATTAGCACATCATCTAAAAACAGCTGTACTCCCGGGATACCTTTAAGGAGAGAGTCCATAAAAGATTGAAAAATCCCCGGTGCTACTGAAACCCCGAACTGGAGCCGGTGGACCCGAAAAGCCCCCTTATGTGTGGCAATTGTCTGGGCTTCCGCTGTGGCGGCGTCTACCGGCAGCTGCTGGTAGGCCTGTGCCAAGCCCAGCTTCCCGAAGATGCGGGCCCCGGCCAGCGCTGCCAGCACGTGGCTGACCACTGGTACTGGGTACGCGTGGTCTTGCAGCGCCTTGTTAAGGGTGCACTTATAGTCCGCGCAGATCCTCACGTCCCCGTTTGGCTTAACCGGTGTAACGATGGGGATTTCCCACCGGGCGGACGCTACCGGTTCCAGTACTCCTTGGGCGACCAGCCGGTCCAGCTCCACCTCGATCTTTGGCCTCATCGCGATGGGTGGATGCCTGGTCTTGATGGGGTGGACAGCGGGATCTAAATCGAGGGAGATGGGCGTCCCTGTAAACCGACTGAGGGACCCGTCGAAAACCTGCGGAAACTCATTGCACACCTCCGTAAAATCTACCCGTTGCAGCTGGTGGAGCCCCCCTATGGTCAAGCCCAGCAGCTTGAACCATGACATCCCAAGGAGGCTGGAAAGCCGCCCGCCCACCACTAGTATGTCCAGATACCCTTTGAAATCCTGGAATTCCACCATGAACTTGCCCCAGCCCCGCACTGCCACCGGATTCTTATTGAAGTCCTGCAATTTAAATTGTGGCTTACGTGGGGGGGGCCCCTTCGGACACACCCTCCGCAGGGTCTCTTCCGTCCGATATTATGGAGAACTTGGAGCCGGTATCTAGCTCCATGCTGCAGGGGGACCCCTCGATACGGACTGAAACGTGGACTTTGTTTTGGCCGTCCCGGAGCATTTCACCTACCTGGGGCTGGGGCTGGTGGGACACGGCGTGGAGGTCGAGGGAGTGGAGGTCCACGGTGTGCACCGGCTCTGCCTGATGTGTTGACTTCTTGCTGTGCGGGCGCGGCAGACTTTGGCGATGTGGCCCTGCTTGTTGCAGGCCCCGCAGATGGCGTCCCGGAAACGACAGGTCCGGCGTTCATGTGCCTCTTCACAGCTGGCACATGGTGGGGCTGCCTCATACGTCCTCGCGGTTGGTGCTCCCCTCGAGCGGTGCGGTTGCGAGGTTTGGCGGCGGATTTGAAGCACCTCGTCTTCCTCGGAGTCGGCCGACTCCAAGGTGGCTTGGGTTGTTGGACCGTGTTTCTGCCGCGATCTTGTCGCGCTTTCTCGTAGGCCGCGGCGTCCTTAAACGCCTTGTCCAAAGTCAAATCGTTCTGCCGGACCAGGCGTCGGTACAACTTGGAATCTCTAATGCCCACAATAAATTGGTTAAGCAGCGTGTCTTCTAGGCTAGGAAAAGCACACTGCGTGGCGGCCCGTCGGAGGCCCGCCAGGAACACGGCGGCTCTCTCCTCCAGGCCTTGGACTCTTGCAAAGAAGTCCACTCACTTCGCAAACTTGGTGGGCTTCGGAGCGAGATGGTCGGTGAGGGTCTTGACGAGCACATCGTAACTCTCGGCCTGCATCTTACGGGGTGCGATCAAATCCTGCAGGTGAAGGAGGGTTTCCATCCCACAGAAGCGGATGAGATGTGCCCTCTTTATACCTGGGTCGGTGATTTTCAGGCACGTCAGGTAGTTATCCAGGATCTGTTGCGTGGAGCGTGAGTGTAGGGTTCCAAGCCCTGCCTTTGGGCTAGTCAGCACCCTTATGGACTTTCCAGCCTCCCAGCCTTACCAGCTCTTTGCTGCAGTTCTTGCTGCTCTGTCCCTTATAGTAACCACACTGCACAGTCCAGTGGTACACTATGTACAAGGGTTTTATTCACAGAATATACAATCAAACTGCTTCGCCAGACACGCTGTTTCTCCGAAGAGATGGTTCATAGCTTCTATACAAGACATATATACATCAGACCACCAATCAGCTGCAAGCTGAGTCATGGTGACTGCACACTGTTCAGTGCCAGCTATAACCGGTCAGAACCAGGCTTATCTCACCACCTGCTGACAGGTAGCTGTCAGTTTTCTGTCAGGTAGATCATACTGATCTTCCTACTGGAGATTAATATTACAACAGGATCACTACCCACGTTTCCCATTGTTCGGGACGAGAGAGGTCAAAAGGAGCGATGCCCTCGTGGGAGGTAGAGGCGGCAGAAGACAAGGCGGAGGACGAGGCGGAAGCAGGGGAAGACATAGTCTTCCGTGCTAGAGAGCGGCGTGGGAGACAACGAGTGGCGAGGCAAGGAGATGCGGGAGCGAAGAGCGGCGATTCTCTGCGAGGTGGAGAGATGCGAGAAGCGGCGCTGCTGTTCTCGGGCAGCCGGGTCTAACGGAGCGAGGCGCGGTGCGATGAGTGGGATCCGAGATTCTAGGAGCGAAGCGGTGTGGCTTTGGGTGGTCTCGATCAGGAGCTCGGTGCGTTGCGTAGTCTCGTCCGGGTCGGTGCTCAGAAACGGTAGGATCCCACCTTCGTCGCCAGTTAAAAGTACTGCGAAGCGTGGAGTGATTTCAGCAAAGTACTTTATTTGGATAGCACACGACAAAGTAAACCTGATCGCAGGCCCGTTTATATGCACAGAAACCCACCACCCAAACACACCCAGTACTATCCTATCGGCTATATACAGTGGCCGAGAGTTCCATAGGCTCTCGGCCGCGGACCTGGCCCTCCGATAGGTGCGGGCTAGGATCCGCTTGGCTATTGTTCTAGAGAGAGCGAAGCTCCGTGACTCTGCCCGACCGCATGGCCCAACGGTCGTGCACATGGTCATGGCGGAGTACATTACAATAATGATGTCAGCAATGCATCTCAAGGAGAGGTATTTGGTGGCAGGTTCTGATGAAATGAGATAAACCTGACAGTAATATGTTGGCATAATGTAGGACCACTGGGTGCACGTGGCAGTGCCTTTAACTTGAAGGAACAAGGTGTCACCAAATCTGAAATAGTTATGGGTGAGGATGAAGTCTCAAAACAACTGGGTGAGGATGAAGTCTCAAAACCAGTATCAGCTGCATTGTGGTATCATCAAGGATAACAATGACATGGTTTATGTTCTATACATCATCTCTATGTGCAATGGAAATGTACATACCTATGGTGACTAGAACTGTAGTTTACAGAAGGTCATTTGTGTAATTTAAACAGGTAAGATGGACAGATAGGAGTGTCCTCCCATACTGTCCAGCTCGCAGTTAAAATTTGCCTCCCAAACCTTAGTGACCAGAGATGGAGCCTTTTCAGCATCTTGCCCACAGAATTTCCTTCCCCTTAAGGCTCACCTGGCACCTACGCTACTCTCTTCTGGGCACCAGACCTAGTGTTTAGCTATTTGGCCTGTATGTGGATGAACCCAGTTTTTGCTGGATAACTGTAACTCTGCATGCAAGAAGATCTGGGGGGTGGGGAAGGGTTAAGAGAGTTCTCTCACTCGGGTACACTTGTCAGTTGGCCCCACCCTCTCCTCGGTTAGATGCTGAGCCTCTTTGGCCTTTGGCTTGCCTTCTGTTTCATCTTATATAGGACCTCTCTTCTTCTTCTCTCTCCGTCTTACCTGGGCTTGGAGCTGTAGCAAGTTAACCTTTTTAAGTTGATCTGTTCACAGTAAGTTAAATGTACCTATCTGAATATGTCATGTAAGATGTGCTTCTAGTTTTATAAGTAAAATTTCTTTCTCTTGTTACCAGGGCTTTTTCTGTAGAAAAAGCCCAGCAAGAACTCATTAGCAAAATAGGCCACACCCAACAACAGAAACTCATTAGCATATCCCGCCACACCCATGAGAGCATAGCTCATTAGCATAGGCTGCACCCCCATGTTACCAGAAGTGTCGACATCCAGCCACACCCACCTTTTGCTTCTTATTCTGTTTACCTTGTTTGTTGTCAAAACCTAGGGCTTTTTTTGTAGCAGGAACTCCTTTGCATGTTAGGCCACACACCCCTAATGTAGCCATTCCTAATGAGTTTCTGCTATTGGGTGTTGCCTATTATGCTAATAAGCCTGCTGGGCGTGGTCAACTTGGGAGCCAGCCGGAACTCTGTTTCTGTGCGTTCCTGCCCCAAAATAGCCCTGCTTGTTACCATTGGTGTGAGCTCATCTTTGCAATTAGTTTGAACAGCATTTTCCCCTTAACTGGGAAATGTGGAGGATTGGGGATACTGTGTAAAGCTTCTGTGCTTCCAAGGCAAAATGATAATTTTTTACATTTAACCCAATAGTTTTCTCTCTCATCAGATTCTGAAGGACTCTGGAAGGCTTGAGCTCTGAAGCCAGTGATGGACTGGGGATTGGGGTGAACAAACTTAAACTTATTCTAAAGAATGGCATGTTCATGCCTGGGTATTATTATTTACTTCATGTATACCCCGCCTTTCTCGCCAATGGTGACCCAAAACATATTACATTGTTCTTCTCTCCTAAATGTTATCCTTAAAACAACCCTCTGAGGTAGGTTCGGCTGAGTATGTGTGACTGGCCCAAGGTAACCCAGGAAACATCCATGGCAGAGTGAGGATTTGAACTTGGGTCTCCCAGATCCTAGGCTGAAACTCTAACTGCTACTGGATCAGACTAGTAATGCTCCCTGCAGTGGTCCATCTAGTCAGGTATCCTGTTTCACATAGTGGCTAACCAGTTGCCCTGGAGGACCAACAAACACAGGAGAAAAGCCAAGGCATTTACCTGATGTTAGGTCCTAGAACTATTATTCATAGGATTGCTGCCTCTGAATATGGAGGATTTCTTAAAACACTATGACTAGTAGCTGTTGATAGACCTATTCTTCATGAATCTGTCTAATCCAGCCTTAAGGCCTTCCATGCTAGTGGCCATCACTATCTCCTCTGGCAGTGAATTGTACAATTAAATATTTGTTGAGTAAAGAAGGATATGGCTGTCCTGAATCTACTGGCCACTAACTTCATTGGGTGCCCCTAGTTCTAGTATTATGGAAGAATAATATTCTTTCGATCTATTTACTCCACCCCATGCCTAATTTTACAAACCTCTATCATGTTCCCCACTCCACTTGTTTTTTTTCCTAAACAAAAAACTCCCAGACAGTTTAGCATTTCCTCACAGGAAAGGTGCTCCAACACCTTTATCATCTTGGTTGCCCTCTTCTGCATAGCTATTTGTTTTATTTACAACAATTTATATCCCACCTTTCTGCACTTATCAGAGCCACCAAGGTGGCCAACAGATTAAAAATATACGTAATAAAAATACATCTTAAAAACCACTAAAACCAAACAAAAGAAATCATCAAACACTTGAAACTAAGCTAAAATAACATATACAGTACAATACAAATACATATACATTAAAAGTAGTTAAAATAGGAAAGGAAGTAGGAAAGGAGTGCCAGAAGAAACAATTTTTTTTCACTCACTGGCAGAAGGCAGCAACGGGAGGGGACAGGCCAGGCCCGTAGCTACAGTGGGGCATCTCGGGCCTAGGCCCCCAACTTGCTGGCAAGGCCCCCTGACTTCCCGTCCAGGCCAGGGCGTCACGGCCTTCTCCCCTGGATTAATTTGATTAGCTAGTGCCCCCTGAGAAATTTAAATGCCCCCTGACTTAAAAAATCCTGGCTACGGGCCTGGGACAGGCAAGTGTTTCTGGGGAGAGAGTTCCAGAATTCCAGTGCCATCACCAGGAAGGCCGTCTCCCAGATTGCCACCCGTCTAGTCTGAGGAGATGGGAGCACCCAAAGTGGGCCCCCAGAAGATGACTGTAGTGGTCAGGTAGGTACATAAGGGAATAGGTAGTCCTTTAGCTATTCTGGTCCCATGCTGTATATGGCTTTAAAGGTCAACACCAGCTCCTTGAATTGTGCCCAGAAACAAACTGGAAGCCAGTGTAGATGGACTGAGACTGGAGTGGTACGGTCCCTATGATCCATTCTAGTCAGCATACTGGCTGCCACTTTCTGTACCAACTCAAGTTTCTGAATACTTTTCAAAGGCTGCCCCAAGTATCTAATCTTGATGTAGGAGTCGCCGTGGCTCAGAGGTTAAGACACTGAAGCTGCAGACCGGAAGGTCAGTAGTTTGGCAGTTTGAGACGCTAGTGCTGCGTGACAGAGTTAGCTCCCGTCTCTGGCCCCAGCTCCTGCCAACCTAGCAGTTTGAAAGCAAGAAATTGCAAGTAGTAAATATGTACGGCTTTGGTGGGATGGTAACAGCATTCTGTGCACCTCAGCGTTTAGCCATGCTGGCCACATGACCATGGAAACATCTTCGGACAGCACTGGCTTTTCGGCTTGGAAACGGAGATGAGCACTGCCCCCTAGGGTTGGATTCAACTAACTTTCGAGCAAGGGAAACCTTTACCTTTACCTTTAATCTCGATGTAACCATGGCATGCACCACAGTGGCCAGATTTTTTCTGCCCAGAAAAGCCTATAGCTGGTAAAAGGCTCTCCTGGCCAAAGTTGCCGCCTGATTATCCAGAAGTAGACCTGGGTCTAAAGTTGCCAACTACCAGTAGAGTTACCAGGTCCCCTAGTTGCTCTGACAGGGGAATGGGTGTGTGTGTGTTCCAGGACATCCGCGTCACCCAGAAGTGACATCATCACACTGGAGATACAGCACGGTGACACTCTGGTTTAAGGTCTATGGTAAAACCATCTTAAAACCATAAAATTTTGCCTTTAAACCAGGGTGTCCCATGCAATATCCCTGATGTGATGTCACTTCTAGTTGACGTCATCACATCAGGAGAGTCACGTGGAGATATGGCTGTTTGGGGGCAGGGTTTCCCCCACTGGCCACTGGGGAAAAAGCCCCAAAAGCTGGGGGAGCCCCCACCCCAACCTGGGGACTGGCAAGCCTAACCACCAGCTGGGCCCAGATCTCCTGGAGTTAGAACTGATCTCCAGACTGCAGAGATCAGTTTCCCTGGAGAAAGTGGCTGCTTTGAAGGATGGGCTGTATGAAATGATGCCCTGCTGAGGTCCCTTTCCTCTTCAAACCCTGCCATTATCAGGCTCCATCCCCAAATCTCCAGGAATTTCCCAATCTGGAGTTGGCAAAACTACTTGGGTCCAAGAGCACCTCCAAACTGGATCCGTTCCCTCAAGGGGAGTACAGCCCCGTCCAGAGCAGGTGACACCTTAATATCTTCTGTTCAGATCTTCTGTTCACCTGTAGCACTTTCATCTTGCTGGGATTAAGCTTCAAGGGTATTAGCTTGCAGTTGCTTCAGAACCACCTCCAGGCACTGGTTCAGGGTCTCTGCAGCCTCCCTGGTACTGGCTGGAAGTGTGAGACAGAGCAGAGTGGCATCTACGTATTGGTAATGGCCCAGCCCAAATCTCTGGATTACCTCATCATCTGTTTCATATAGACATTGAAAAGCAATGGGAACAAGATGGAGCCTTCCAGGACCCTACAGGCCAAAGGCCAAGGGGCTAAGCAGCAGTCCCTCAAGTAGTACCTTCTGAAACCTGCCCTCTAGGTAGGAACGGAACTGCTATAAAATGGTGCCTCCCAATCCCAGCCTGGAAAGTTGGTGGTCCAGAATGATACCATGATCGATAGTATCAAAAGCTGATGAGAGGTTCAGGAGAATCTACAGAGTTGACTCCCTCTGTCCATCTTTCAGGTCATCCACCAGGGTTACAAAGTCTGTTACAGTCCCATAACCGGACCTGAAACCAGACTGCAGATTGGAAAGGATCCAAACAATCTGCTTCATCCAGGAATGCATGGTCTGGCCACTACCTGTTTAATCACCTTGCTCAAGAATGAAAAATTTGCTACAAGCTATTACTGTATAATTGATATGAACATTGTATTGGTTTATATTAACTATGCTTTACTTCTACTATATACCAATGTATACAATAACCAATCTTGTATTGTGACTTTCTTATTGGAACTGTTAGTATGTGCACAAAATCCTTAATAAAATTTTATGTTTTTAAAAAAAAAGAATGAAAAATTTGGGACTGATTGATAGCAATTGAAATCTCCTGTGTCCAGGTTTTGATGTTGTTCAGTCGCACAGTCGAGTCCGACTCTTCGCGACCCCATGGACCAGATCACGCCAGGCCTTCCTGTCTTCCGCCATCCTCTGACGGTGTCCAGGTTAGCTTTCTTTAATAGTGGACACACCACAGCCTGTTTCAATGCTGGGGCACCCCACCCACACCCTCTAGGGTTGCCATATGCCCACTGAGGGTGAGAGATCTCTTTTCTCTCTCTCTCTCTCTCTCTCTCCCCCCCCCATCTCCCTTGTCTTTTCATCAACCTTTGCAACATCCTTTTTGAGATATGATGCAGCAAACAGAATCATAAACAGAATTCCCTACTAAGGCCTCACTATAAATCTATACAGGGGCATCGGGATGACATTTTACTTCCACTTAAAAAATCAAGTAAATACTTAATGAGGTGGGTGACCCTGGACCTCTCAACGCTCCTGGATGTCCAAGTGCAAGCAGTGGCCAGAAGCACATTTTGCTAGCATAGGCTGGTACAGGATGGACCTGGTTGCTATCACTTATGCCTTGGTAACATCCAGATTAATTATGCATTACCTGCTACTTGTTTCTGGCCTACTTGAAAGTTTTGTTTCTGACCTCCTAAAACCCTAAATAATCTGAGACCAGGATATACAGAATTAAAGGATGTGCATCATGAATTGCTGAAGGGACGGGTAAGAATGTACTGCTCAATACTTATAGTCAGCTTACTGCATTACCATAGAAAAATAAGGTCAAGTGGACCGTAAAACAACACGAGTCTATAAGACCATAAAAGGTTGTTTTGATTCCCATTATTGGTTGGTTCCCCAAATACTAGATGTCCTGATGCATTGAACTAAGTGTAACATTTAGATTACCTTCATATGTCCTAACAGTTAAGGATTTTACAGGTGTAATTTACAACCACAATCCATTCAGTTATAAATGTTTACAAATCTGTCACATTCTAATTCTTTGTAATATGATTTGTTTGTAAGTGCATGTTTGGTTAAAAAACAATTATTCATTTTACGGCTGCGGTCACACGGAGCAGTAGCCACGCTACTGAGACGGATGATAGGTGGATTTTCCGGGTGCGATCACAGCGCCACATCTGGGAAGCGTAGAGCTCCCATGGCGAACCCGAGGCTTCCCTCCGAAGATGCACAGTTAAAAACTAGTACCTCCGAGGTACTAGTTTCCGGTAACTGCGGGGCAAGGGTGGGTGTCTGATCGCGTTTCCGGTGGCATCCGGTGCCCGCCCATGTCCCCTCGCAAAAAGGTGTGTCCCCCCCACCCCACCCCACGGTTCCTTTCCCAGCAGCACCATTTTCTTCTAGCGCAATGAAGAGGAAAGAAGAGCAGACGAGTCGTTGTGGGGGAGGGGGAGAGAGAGCTTCGCACCAGCCAGCCCCCGGCACCTTCCTGGGATGAGCAACGGTGTCACCTCCTGGGCAAGGCACAAGTGCCGGGGGCGAGGGGGGGGCGTGACTACGACGCGGGGACTCAAGGGAAAGGCCATGCAGCAGGCAGGGGGTTCGTGGGTGGGTACGACATGCAAAAAGTTTTTTTCCCCAAGTCTCCACGGGATGCGCACAAGCACCCAACGGCGCATGTGCACACTTCAGTTTAAAACCAAAACACAGCCCCGTTTGATGCGCCGCGCCTTTGCCGTGTGATCGGCACCTCCCCCCTACCTACGGGACCTCGACGGGACGTCTGATCATGCAACCGTGCGTTATTTTGCACCAGGGCAAACAGCCACGCTTCCCCCCAACATTTTCCTGCCCGTGTGACCGGGGCCTATGTCGGTCTTTGCTCATTTCACCTGAATTATGACTAGTTATGGGAATAGTGATGTCAGGTTTATTTGGCCCATTCATAGTTGTGACTAGTGACTTTCCACTTCTTTTAGTGCATAACTGCAGTCTGAGTAATGAACTCTAATTATTTTTTTTGAGTTTGACAAAAATGTTAGTGGAAATGATTAAAACTGAGGTTAGTATCTGTTCAAACAAAGGTGTTTTCCACATGGGAACAAATGTGTGTGGTTTCTGCTTCTGGTATAGCTGACTTTAAAGTGCAATCACAATGGGTCTTCCACATGGCAGGTTTCCCTCTAGCTTTGCTGCCCCTAGCCATGGCCATCCCCCTCCCTGGCCAATTTTTTTAAAATGGTCAATTTCATATAGTGATATCAGTATACCATTACAACAATAAGTGTAGCAGATTCTGTGAATTCTAGCTTTCATTTAAAAAAGTCTCTAGCTCCTTCTGTTGCAGAGAGATGCCCTTTCTTTTGTATGATTCAAGGCATGACGTTAAACTCTGTTCAAACCTACATGGTGAGTTAGATTCAGAGCAGACTGAAATGCTGCTGGTTTCACATTACACCTACTGTTTAAACATACTATACATCACCTAAAAAGTAAAATCCCTGTGAAGTTACATTTTCATCCCACCCTTCATTCAAGGAGCTCGGGGCAGTATATTTAGTTCTTCTTTCCCCCATTTTATACCAAACCTGGGAGGAAGGTTAGGCTCAAAGAATGATAAGCCCAGGGTCACCTAATGAGTCTCATGATAACCAGGCATTTGAACTGGGTTTTGCCAGGTCTAATCTAACACTCAGCCCCCTACACAACACTGGCTCTATGTTGTGAGTTTGTTGGAAACTACAGGTTTTCATTTTGTGTGTGTGTAGCAGTGCACAGATATATTATTATTATTAATAATAATAATATTAATATATTGTTGGGGAAAGGAAATAAAATACAATATGGGACCATCTGTGAAAACTTCTAGGTCCTTCTCCATATGATATACCAGAGCCTTTATACATAGAAACAGAGCTGGAAAGTACCTCAAGGGTCATCTAGTCCAACCCCCACACAATACATGAGATTCACAACCACCCCCCATTTCCCCAGTGACCCCCACTTTATGCCCAGAACAATGCAAAAAACCTTCAGGATCCCTGGCCAGTCTGGCCTGGAGGAAAATTTCTTCCTGACCCCAAAGTGGTGATTTGCATTACCCCTAGCATGTAAGAAAGAGCCATGAGAGCCCTATACATTAAGATGGTACCTTTCATCCAGGCATTGATGGAGAAAGGTGGGAGAATGTGCGCCGATAGGCAGCAGTCTAATTATTATGATACATAGCAAAGGCTCTAGAGCAGGGATAGCCAGTGGATCAGGAGCCATATATGATTCTTTGATTTGCTATCTATGGCTCTTCTGAGCACCATTCACCAGTGTGGCGCCTGTCCCATATTTCAGGAAAGTGGGCAAGGCCATTGCCTGGCGGGGCTTGTGCTTGGCAGGTGGTTCCTACCTTGAAACAGTCACCAGAGGAACAGCAAAGCTGTGAGCCTCCATGAGGTGCAGGTCGCAGAATGGAAGTAAATGTGGCTCTGCTATTTCATGGCAATTGTCAACATGGCTCTCCATGGGTTATGAGTGAGTACCAGTGTTTTAGTACATGTACTTCCCCCTCTCTCATTTTAAAAATTAGTTTTGGGGAGCATTTTGTCAGTAATTTTGTGCAGAAGTTCATGTCATAATTTTAAGAATGAGCAAAATTGAAGACTAGTAGTGTTTTTAAAAACCAACACAATTTTCCTGGGTATAACCTTTTGTGAGTCAAAGTTCATGAGAGATACAAAAAGAGAATGAGTTAATTTTATTTCTCATTGGCTATGTCAAGATGCCCAAGTCTCTTTGTTGTTGCAACAAATACCTATTACACAATAAAAAAGGATTAGTCTCCAAGGTGCATATCAGTGAATTAACTGAGTTTGTGCTCCCTTTTTGATTTGTGCTCATGAGTGGTGGATTCCATATTGAATGTGGATGTCATTGGTGGGAAGTGCTGTCAAGTCACAGCTGACTTCTAGTAACCCTGTAGGGTTTTCAAGGCTAGAGAGGTTCAGATGTGGTTTGCCATAGCCTGCCTCTGCCTCATGACCCTGATATTCCTTGCAGGTCTCCCATCCAAATACTAGCCAGGGATGACCCTGATTACCTTCCAAGATCTGATGAGATCAGGCTTGCCTGGGCTATCCAGGACAGGGATGTCATTACATGTTAGGTAAAGCCTGAGTATGAGTGAGATCTTTATTTCCCTCGCCTAATCACTGGCTGTCCACAGTGCATGATTCCTGAAACGCTCTTGATGCTGCATACACGCGATGCCGTTCTGTCGAGACATATCAAATGTCTTGCATGTACTCGTAAATATCTAACATGTGAGGAACTTACTGTGAACCCGCTCTTAAATCAGCAGCATGAGGAAAACTAGCTTTTCCCGTTTCAGCCATCCTTCCTGGGCTCCCTTTTAAAGGGTGTCACTTCAGGTTCAGAGGGCGAAGGCGGAGGTGTCTTCCGCCACCCCCCACCCATTTCCTGTGTGCAGGGGATGTTCTAAGAAGGCGCTTCGTTTGGAGCCTTCGTCTCCCAGTTTCTCCACTCATTGGTGCCGCAGTGCCTGCTGGGAATCGTGGTCCGGCTGTCTGACGCGAGCATGCTACTGCTGTCGCTAGAGAGCTCGGCCTCAAGCTCCCGACATGCACTGCAGGCGCCAGAGGCCTAGCTCGCTGTTTCCCGGATGTCCCTTTCGCCGGAAGAGAAGCGAGTTTCTTTGGGGGCCGGCCATCTTGTGTGGGCAGCAAGCGAGCGCGCAGGGGGTGGGCCTGGGGCCTGGGCAGCATCGGAGGAGGATCCCGCCGAGAGGGGCCCATCATGCCCGGACACCTGCAGGAAGGCTTCGGTTGCGTCGTCACCAACCGCTTTGACCAGCTCTTGGACGACGAATCCGACCCCTTCGAGGTGATCCAAGCGGCCGAGAGCCGTAAGAAAGAGAGCGCTGGAGGAGGAGGAGGCGGTGGCGGCGGCGGCGGAGGAGGGGGCCACCAAGGCGGTCGTGGAGGCGGTAGTGGCCCGGCGGCCCAAGCGAACTCCTCCTCAGGCGGCGGCTCGGGCCAGGCTGGCTCCGCTGGCGGGAGCGGCAGCGCGGCCAAGCAGCTGCGCAGGGAGACACAGAAGGAGCGCAAGAACCCGCTGCCGCCCTTCGCTGTCTCCTCTGGGCCTGGTGGCGCCGGGGACCGAAGGGAAGATGGAGGCGGGCAGCCTGGCTCCGCGCCCCTCCGGAAAGAAGGAGAGTGAGCCCGAGTGAGCGGGGTTCCCTTTCAAGGGCAGGGTCGCTGCTGGGCGGCGGGAGGGAGGGAGGGAGGGAGGGGGGGGAGGGAAGAAAGAGTGGCCGGGGTCTGAACGCCCTTCGCATGTTAGGCGCGCGTGTCGCGGGGCCTCTCCTCCTCCTCCGTCGCCCGGCCTCTGGTACCGGAGCAGAATCTCCAGCCTTCTTTTCTCGCAGGTCACCAGTTGCGTCTCAGATCCCTAGTTGAAGGCTGCTGATTGCACATGGAGGCCGCTCTGCCCTGCAGGTGGAATTGAGCCGCCTCGTGTTAGGTAGCGGTCGTGTGTACACGCGCTTGGCCTCGTGGTGGGAGGGAAATGAGGGCCGTTGTAGTTGAACAAGTAAAGTAGGCGACGCCAAATCCATGCAGGGACGGATGATGAATGCAGGCCAGGTGTCGCTTGGTGGTGGTGGGGATGTCATTTGTGGGTGTACCCCATAGAGGCCTGGAAGGAGAGTCGGCGGTGTACTTGGGGGCTGCGAGCGGGCTTCGAGTTATTGTGAGTAAAAGTATTGTTTGGAGCGATATTGATGGTTCAGTTAAAGTTGGCTGCCTCTAACCCGAAAAGGCGCGTGGTGGTGCTAATGAAGTTTAGCCAGTTTATACCTGGACCACGTGCGTTTTCCGCATGCTGTTTGGCTCCTCGTTTGGATTCGGCTGTCTACTGCCGCCTAGTAGGGCTGGGCGAGAGGTAAAATGGAGCCCTTTAGGTTGTTGGGCTTGTCCAAAAAAGAAAACTGCCAGTTATTGTTGCGCTTCAGTTACGGACTAGTGCAACCCTTGCATGTTAAGGGGAGTGAACTTTCCATGCTTATTAGAAGATCACGTTTTAGGAATTCTCTATACTTATACATACAATACAGTTTCAGTTCAGTTCAGTTCATTTCTGTTTTTTTTAAGTAGGGTAGGAAAGAAGTTGATTATCTTAGACTGTTAACGCTGCAATAGTAGACAAATAGACTTATAATGCAACAAAGTTGATAAAGTGTGTATTTAATGTGTTCAAAGGGGTTTCTTCCTGTTGAATGATCAGCTGTATGATATTCTTTCTGTTTTTGGAATTTGTGCAGAACAAATAAATCACATTTTGTGCTTTTTTAAGAACTAGAATCAGAATGGCAGGAGCATTGCTCACTTGTGTGGTGCACTCAAATGCAGTAAGGTTTTCCTTAGCATCTCAGTTCTAGGGTACATTCTCTAGGTAATTTTTCTTAACTATATATTTGTATACTCTGTGCTTTTTGCCACCTGTTCATAGCTGATTTCTAAACTGTACTAGGAGTTTACCGGGATCGTGGGAATATTTTGCAGTATTGTTAAACTTCAGTAATTAGTTACCATATTCTGAGGAGCAAATCCTTCTGGTTCATACTAGTTTGTGTAGCACTAATGCCACAGTTTCTGAAAGTAGTTCTATATGGGTAAAATGGTTGGTGGGTTGAATTAGTCAATATTATTATTTGCTTAAGTTACACTGTAAAAGAAGAATGTATGCTGTCCTCAGTAAATGCTGGCCTTTGTGCCAAATGTGGCTGCTTAGTATCCATGTTGGCCCACTGAAAATGCTTCTCTTACTCTCCCCCCACATTCATTTGTAGTATCTTAAAGAGGGGAACAGCCATCTGGTAAGCTTTTGAGTAATTACCTGGTTTAGGTAAAAGTAGGGGGATGGTAACAATAGCATGTGGTTTGGGACTGTAGGTGGGACAATTAGCTGATGGCCATACCATGGTTTAGTGGAGCAGACAATTAAACGAGCTTCAGCAGACAGTGATAGTTAACAAACTAGAACAACTGGAACTGGTAACTTAGTAAAACATAGCCCAGTGTGTTATGAAAGCGCTTATATTATTCTAAATGTTCTCGCTGGACATATGAATTTATAAATGTGTTCTGGTTGTAATACTTCACAACAAGTTGATTTATTAATAGATTGGTCTGGATATTGATGCTACTGGTACTGTCTCAGAAGAACTATGAATTACCTAACATAAAATGATTTCATAGGTTCTGAGATGCTTAGTTTATTAGAGTCTGAAAAAGCTGCAGATATGTAATCTTATAGAACATATCTGTTTTTTTATGCTTGAATTCAGTGCATTTGGCTGATTGCAACATACAGAAACTGTTGGTCTGATTTTGGTACAAACATTGCTCTCTGAAGTCGACATGGATTAAAGAGTTATTAACTTCTTGCAATATATATCATAGTTGCAATTTAAGCACTTGCTGTTGTCTGGGCCCTCATATCAGTGCAAGCATTGACAAATGTTCTCTAGATTTAGAAGCCATGCCAAAAATTTAGGAGCCAGACATATTTTTCAGGTATTTATATTTTAATGACCATACGTTTCTCATTAACACTAGAACAAAACCTAATCCTAAGCTCTTAAGGTTCTTGTCAGTTTTAAAAGCTGTAACAGTGTGGTGTAGTGGTTAAGAGTGTCAGACTAGTATCTTGGATGCCCAGGTTCAAATCCCCAGTCATGCCATGGAAGCTCACTGGGTGCCCTTGGGCTAGTCCCCCTCTCTGAGGCTAACCTGCTTCACAGAGTTGTTGTGAGGATGAAGTGGAAGAGAGGAGAATGATGTAAGCTGTGTTGGGTCTCCATTGGGGAGAAAGGTGTGATATAAATGAACGAATTAAATAACAAAGTGTCAGTGTATAAATAAATATGGGGGAGCCTTAGTTGTCCTCACAACAAAAAGCTAATCTTTATCCCTCACCTAAATAAACTTTGTACTTCTACTAAGAATCAACATGAGGCACTTAGAATGATGAATGAAAATAATAGGCGGCACCACTGTGACATTTCCACGTGCCATTGTGCTTGGGGTTTGTCAAGCTCTGGATTCATGGAAGTCTGTCTCTTGTCTTTCCTTGAAGGAGTTCAGGGTAGCATACATGGGCTTTCCAAGTAGTCTTGCCATAAGTTTTGTCAGGCTCACTTCCCCTTGTCTACGAGAGCGTGAGTAGTGTTACATACCCTAAGACAGTTCACTAAAGTTGTTCACACTGTGCACTTCTATCAAAACACTTCTCAAATGTGCCCTGTTTTACCATTTAATGCAAAGGTGAATACTCTTAAAATATCACTTTAATCTATATGAATATCTGACTTTCTAAGGTAGAATTTTCTGAGGTTAACAGTTTCTTCTGGTTAGAAACATTTTACATGGGGTTCTGATACAGTGGATATTTAAAAATTAAAAACATATGAAAATGTTTTAGAAAACTAGTATTCATGGTGAGATGTAAGTTTCTTTTTTGGCTTTCCAGTATTTGTGAAGGTCCAAACATGAGTGTCCCCTCCCCCTCTTTTTGGTACTGAACTGGAGGAGATTCAGGTTTTGTGTCTGGCTCTTGAGCAGGAGTTCACATAGCTAACATAAGACCTCACCCAATCCAGACTTTTGGGCACCTGTAGAGAAGGTCGGTAAAGGTTCCCTTGTTCGAAAGCCAGTTGAATCCGACTCTAGGGTTGCAGTGCTCATCTCTGTTTCAAAGCCAAAGAGCCAGCGCTGTCCATAGACATTAACATGGTCATGTGGCCGGCATGACTAAACACCAAGGCACACGGAACGCTGTTACCTTCCCACTGAAGTGGTACCTATTTATCTACTTGCAATTTCTTGCTTTCGAACTGCTAGGTTGGCAAGAGAGCAATTCCCAATTATGGCTTGCTAGGAAATGAGACAAAACTTACAAACTCCTAGGTATACTATCCTTGGAGAAGAAATTAATCAAATGACTTTTCATAAGCAGTAAATCTCTTTCAGAACAGTGCTACCCTAGAGTTGTGTGAAAATGATACTTTTTCAGTTCTGTAGAATCATGTGGAGGAAGTCAGTGGCAAACCATTGCTGAAGTCTCTTGCCTTGAAAACTCCATGGGGTCGCCATAAATCAGCTGTGACTTGATGGTGGTTAAAAGAAAAGAATTGTGATTGTCTGCTGTTTTTTCTGTTCCATAGATAGATAGCAATGTGTGCCTGTTGAATGCACATTGTTGGGTAGCACGAGGAACAGCCCTTGAAATGCAAACGATATCATCTTCACTTACATTTGGGGCATAGAATCATAGAGTTGGAAGGGACCTCCAGGGTCATCGAGTCCAACCCCTACACAACACAGGAAATTCACAAATACCTTCCCCTCCACACCTGCAGTGACTGCTGTTCCATGCCCAGAAGATGACAAAAAACCTCCAGGATCCCTGGCCAAAGTGGCCTGGAGAAAAATTGCTTCCTGACCCCAAAGCGGTGATCAGCATTTCCCTGGGCATGTAAGAAAGGGCCACAAAACTAAGCACTGAGGCAACCCTTCCTGCCCTCTCTCTCCTGATTTGCCTACATTCACAGAATCAGCATTGCTGTCAGATGGCCATTTAGCCTTTGTTTGAAACCCTACAATGAAGGAGAGCCCACCACCTCCCGAGGAAGCCTGTTCCACTGAGGAACCGCTCTGTCAGGAAGTTCTTCCTAATGTTTAGCCGAAAACTCTTCTTATTTAATTTCAACCCATTGGTTCTGGTCCAACCTTCTGGGGCAGTTTTAAAAGTCTAAACTTCACATACAAGAAAGAATCTGCTTGCAATCTGCTTGTACTTGAATTTCTCTGTTTAGTTGACTTACAGGACACTAGAGCAAATGGCTTCAATTTAATTGCTACAGTAAATCAAGCTATCACTGCTGGATAAGGGCTAGAGCTTTTAGTACCTGTAAGAGGGATGGCTTGCTATGCACACAGCCTTGGCCATCTACAATGCAGTCATTAACCTGTGTTGTGTTCAATGATTTTTTCCCTTCATTCAAAAACAAACTTCCTCCCCCCAAAAAACCAAATGTCTGGACACGTATTCAAGGATAAAGTTTGTCCCAGATTTTTAGGTGGCACTGCACATGGTACACTTGCAAAGTGTTTCTTAACACTTGAGATCAGGGAGATGGCTGGATAGTTGGCAAGGGCCTAAAGTAGTTTTCTGTGTGAGATGGCTCCACATAGTTGCCTTTATTTTTGAATATAGTGCTGGAATGCTTTAGTGTTTTGTACTCTGAGCTGCAGCTATGTAATGTATTGGTAAATGTCATGCAGTACACTTGATGTTGAATTACATAAATGATTCTTTAAAATCTCTTGATCTGCTTAAAGTGCAGTTACTTGCATAATTTATAGCACTTACAATTCCAGGGGTCCTCTTACTTCGATTGTCAGTGGTTGCTGGCCATAACCCGGTCAGTTTTTAGTGATAGCCAGCAACCTTGCCCACCCTACGGGGTAGAATCCTATCTGCATTTTTGGGCACTCTGAACCAATGAGAAGACTTATTGCTTCAGAGTTCCTTCAAATACCATGATAGAGTCATAGAATACTACATTTAGAGATCAGGTAAAATTGTCTGACCTTGAGTTGAGATGAGGAGCCAGGATTAGCTGTTGTGGAGCAGCACAGATGAAAGTGGTTGCTGATGCATGTTCCAACATGTCTGTTGGCTTTGGGATTATGTTCCAGCTGGAAGAGAGGGTTCTGCCCCAGCCCTGTGATTTGGAATGTGTTCCTATGTTCCTGCAGGACATGGGGTACTTTTAGCAGTCCAGAAGTTGGGAAGAGAGTGTGGGTGACCCCAGTATGAGCTTCATAGGGAGCAGAGAGGACGTGGGCTGCCAGGAAGGATTTACCTGTTGCTCCTTGACGTATGCTGGAAAGAACGTGAGAAGAGGAAGATGACACTTCTTTCTCACTCACCTGGGGCTGCAGACATTATTTGAGCAACACAAGGACTTTCCATATTAAATATTTCATATTAAAATATTTCCATATTATAACTAATATATTTCCATATTAAAATTTTCTTTTGTCTGGTAGAATACTCAAGAGTTTGTGAAACCAGCCAGTTTATTTGAGCATGCAGCTGTTAATTGTTAACCTAATTTGGGGAGCTGTTTTCAGTGTTTGGAGGACTTTTTTCTGACAGTGCTTTCTAAGGGGCATAAATGCAAAGTCATGCAGAAAGATTACTGAGCAAGAAGCATGTATGTAAAGATGTGTTCATAATTTTGGAAGCTGCTCTGAAGAGTGAGCCTCTTTTTGTAAAGTGGAAATGTAACCCTTAGGATTTGCAGGCATCTTGTGATGATGGCAGGCATTTGTACTTAGGAGAGAAAGGAAGTCAGTTTCTAAAACAGAAGTTCCCTCTCTTTTTGCCTTTGACCTGGGGCATGGAATCGAATAGGTTCATTGCTCTGCTTCACTGGCAAAGCAGACTTGCGCCAGATTAGGCTGCTGAGCACTGACAGTATGGCCTAGCATCTATGGAACATCATTAGCACCACTGTAGCAGTGCCCTGACAAGTACTGTGGAATACTACCTGGGGTTGCTGTCTTTCTGTTACAGGAATCTTGCTGAGTGTTACATAGTTGAGGGGAGAGGTACGTGAATGTTGCTTCCTATAGGCCTGCACAAACAGTTTTTCTAAAGCACTCAGAGTGCTTCCTCATAACTGTTACCATAATGTAAGCCCTTACCAGCATCACTAGCTTCATAACTGTATATGCAAAAGAAGGGCTGGGGTGCATTTCCTTTCTTCCGAACAGAAGCTGCTTTTTCTAATACTGTTCAAAAAATTGAGTATATATCTCCATCTTCTGATAGTTAATTCTTAAGGGTCATTAAACAAAGAGCGAGTTCTTGAATGGTGTAGCATGACTTGTAAGTAGGAAGGTGCCGTGAAGGTTTTTGTTCTTTTTGAAGAGTGATCTGTGTGTTCATGTGAAAATGCATCCACCCTTCCATTTCTGAAAGGTGACCTTTAGAAAGCTGTTACAAGGTTGAGGTGTGTATTTGGGGGTACAGAAAGGAGAAGCACTGTCTAATAGGCATAAGCAGTCATAGCACAGCTTAACTTTTTATTGTAGACATGTCTGTTTCAGCAATGCATGCTTTAAAGGGCTTACCTGTGATGATTCCAGAAAACAGCCTGAAACTTGCAAAAATGACCAGAGATCATAATGGGACATAAAAAAACAAACACACATGTTCAAAACAAAGACTGTGTCTTATTAAACAGGGCAGTTTTATTATCCTTCTACCAACTCTATAAAAAGCTATCATCCATGAATTGCCCATAAGGTACTATGTGTGAAAGAGCAGTTGTTTTGCGAAAGCGGATAAAACATTTACTGATGAAGCTTGTCTACTATTTTAGGGATAAGACGAATTGGCAGAAGGCCTGATCAGCAGCAGCCTCAGGGAGATGGCAAACCTATTGAGAGGAGGCAAGAGAGACGACCTCCTCGTGAGCGGCGATTTGACAAACCTGCTGAAGAGAAGGGTGAAGGAGGAGAATTTTCTGTTGATAAGTAAGAATAATTTATGGGTTTTAAAAAAATGGAATGGTGGCTTTAGCAAACTAGCAAATAAACTTGCAGTTTCACTTTGGTTTACAATAGACCTGTTATTGATCGCCCGATGCGTGGCCGTGGTGGTCCAGGTGGAAGAGGTGGTCGTGGTGGCAGAGGACGCGGCATGGGCAGAGGAGATGGCTTTGACTCTAGAGGCAAACGTGAATTTGATCGACATAGTGGAAGCGACAGATCGTAAGTCTTAGACTTGAGACTTTTTCCCTTTGAAAATACATGGCATCTCTGCAGTACTTTTCAAATTTACCTTTGAATTTCTGTATCCTGACAGTATTATGTTAACTCAGTTTTGTTAGTTCTCTTTCACATTCACATTTCAGTGGCCTAAAGCATGAGGACAAGCGTGGTGGAAGTGGATCACACAATTGGGGAACAGTCAAAGATGAGCTAACGTAAGAAATTTTGCTGTTTTAAATGTGGTTTTCAGAGACTACCAAGGACATGCTCCTCCTGTTTATTTATTTAATTTATTTAATTACATTTATATCCCGCCCTCCCCGCACGCGGGCTCAGGGCGGCTTACAATACACAGGCGTAAAACAACACCATAGTTACGCAATCAAGGCACACAGTGCAATAAAAATATACCGTATTTTTCGGACCATAAGACGCACTTTTTCTTCCAAAAAAAGTGGGAGGAAAAGTGAGTGCATCTTATGGAGCGAATACTCTGGGACATGCCCGGAGCCGGCCACGTGGGGCTGTACTTCTGCAGGAGAAGGACGTGGCGCTGTAGCTGGCCGGCCCTTTTGAAGGCAGCGCTGCTCCCCCCTCCCTCTTGCCAATGTCTGACGACCTCTTGCCAGTGTCCCCCACAGGTCGCCAACCAGCCACCCAGGGCTCTCCCTCCTTCCCGCCGCTCGTTGAGTTCCCCCCGGCCTTTTCCTCTAGGCTCAGGAAGGAGGGCTCCAGAGCAACCTGATCTTTGCAGCAGCAAAATCGCTCGCTCACAACCCGGACAGGAGACAGCCACCCATTCAAAGAGTGCCTCTCCTCCCCCCGCCGCCG
>NW_015169172.1:1773203-1773426 GCF_001447785.1 Gekko japonicus
CTCCGAAGCGGACCTCCTCCCCCCCCCCCCGCCGCCGCCAGTGCTCCCTGTAAGCTGAGCTAGCGCACAGCTTATTAGCCCCCAGCACACACGTTTTCGTCTAGGCTCAGGAAGGAGGGCTCCAGAGCAACCTGATCTTTGCAGCAGCCAAATCGCTCGCTCACAACCCGGACAGGACACAGCAACCCATTCAAAGAGTGCCTCTCCCCCCGCCGCCGCCAGT
>NW_015169172.1:1775890-1815393 GCF_001447785.1 Gekko japonicus
TCAGGAACTGGAATGACAGGGCCACGGAGTGGAATGACAGGGCCAAAAGTGGAAGGATCAGCTGTTGACTGCTGTTCACTTTACATGGTTCAAATGTTATTGTGTTATAGTTTATTAAATATTTTATTACACTTTTTGGTTCAGAATATTTTTTTTCCTGTTTTCCTCCTCTAAAAACTAGGTGCGTCTTATGGTCCAAAAAATACGGTAGTTAAAACATTTTAAAAACATTTAAATACAATGGGCAACCCCCAAGGATCCAGCGCGACACACACACTCGCTCCCTATTGCACATCCCATTAAATCAGAAAAGGGGGGGGGGGAATGCTATGGCCCCGATGTTCAATGGCCAATCAACCTAGCCCAGCGGTCCTGCTTTGCAGGCCCCAATTGGTGGTGGTGGTGGTGGCGGCGGCTCCTATTTGAAAGCCTGGCGGAAGAGCTCCGTCTTGCAGGCCCTGCGGAACTGCAACAGGTCCTGCAGGGCCCTGATCTCCTCCGGGAGCTCATTCCACCAGATAGGAGCCGCCACCGAAAAGGACCTGGCCCTTGTGGCAGCAAGCCTGGCCTCTTTAGGGCCCGGGGTCACGAGACGGTGTTGTGACCCCGACCGAAGTGCTCTTTGGGGCCTGTATGGGGCAAGGCGGTCCCTCAGGTATGCCGGACCCTGGCCATGTAGGGCTTTAAAGGTAAGCACCAGCACTTTGAAGCGAATCCGGAATGCTATAGGCAGCCAGTGCAGCGCTTTCAGCACACGCTGGATGTGGTCCCATTTCGAGACACCAGCAACCAGCCTGGCCGCCGCATTCTGCAACAGCTGCGGCCTCCGAATTTGTGACAAAGGCAGCCCCATGTAGAGAGCGTTGCAGTAGTCTAGCCTCGAGGTAACCGTCGCATGGATCACTGTGGCTAGGTCTTCGCGGTTAAGGAAGGGGACCAACTGCCGCACCAGCTGTAGCTTTCTTGATGTAGTTCAGCCAGGATGACCAAGGTGGTTGTGAGCCAAAAACCTGGTTTAAAGCTAGATTAAAAGGGATCTAAATATATAAACTGTGAACAAGACCAAAGTTCAGGGTTGGGGTCCGTTTCAGTGTGCCACACATATTTTTGCTCTTTCCCGTAAGTGTCAGAAGATGATTTATACAAAATATGCACATTTGAAATCAAGCTAATGGGTTGGATCCACTGGAAAAACTTGTGGAAGTACTGATTTATCCAACAATCTGCTCTGTGTCCCAGAACCAAACTCTAACAAACATATAAACAGAGGAAGATCCACTTTGCTACCTTTTCCTGCTGTATCTAACCCAAATTATGTTTGTTGTACATTTTTAATTAGGTAAGGAATATAGTATACCTGTACAGAGCAATCCTGAGTCATGCCTGTGCTACAGCAGCCAGCTACCATGCAGGGGCACCACTGCTGGTCAGCTCCCTAAGGAGCAAGTTACAGTGTGGTGAACGGGGGTGGGGAGAAGTGTAGCTGGCTGCTCATGAGGTCACATTCATGGTGATTCCACTGCAGTGTGGCCTCGCAGTGTAGTGTCGAGGTAGGGGCAGCACAAGGGGCGGGGCATTTTGGGTCAACAGGAGTGGCCAGTACCAGGGGCAGATGCCATTGCAAGTCACAGCTAGGGGGTGGGGAAGGGCTGCTCGGGAGAGCCCTGTTCTCTCCCGGCCCCTGACAGAGACCTCCAGCAATGACAGGCATGCGGTTGCTGGCGTTTGTTGTTTCTGTATGCCAGCATGTCCCATGGCCAATTCCTCCCATCCCCCCCCCCAAATACTTTGAGTCCAGCCACTGCAGTGGCCTTCCCCCTGCCACTGACTCAGGGAACCCCGTGATCTCCTGCCCCCTCAGTGCTACTTGCACATATGCCTCCCCCCCAGGTGCCAGAGGAACCGCTTCCTGGAGCAGACACACAGGAGCCTCATCCATGCACTCAATTTATTAGTGACACACACCCCCCCCCCGGTGGCTTGCATCATTTCCCTCTTCTCCGTTTCATGCTCACAAGAACCCCATGAAGTAGGTCAGGCTGAGGGTGTGCATCTGGCCCAAGGCCACCCACCTAGCTTCCATGTAACAAGTGGGGAACGGAATCTGGGTCTCCCAAGTCCACCCTCACTCTCTAGCCAGCGCGATAAGCCATCTTATTCACCCAGACCACCCTGTGGCCCCTCCCCCCTTCACACAGAAGCCTGCAAGGTTAGAGAGGGAACCTGTCTGTGCAGCTGGGTCCCTGCTATGTATGGCAGATGACTGCAACCACTGGGACCTGTGCAACCCTCCCCCACAAGTCTCTATTGAATTTCCACCTGCAAGACAGTAAAACAGAGCCATGGCAACTGGTGCAAGTGCCATGCCAGAATCAGCCATAGATGTCTTGTCCTTACAGGGTCTGCAAATGCAGCCCCATGTGGGGGACTTGCCACGAACCCCTCTTGAGGTGCATGATGGAACCAGCCAGCTCACACTCATCTGTCCTGTGGTGAAATACTCCCGGATTGTTTGAAATACATCCACCGTGGCAGCTGCAGCTCTAGCCTTTGGTTCTGCAAGGGAATGAGTTAAAGGGACACTTGCCAAGCTGGTTCACCATGTGCAGCCAAGCAGCTGCCAGACCTCCCCTCAACCACAGACACGCCCTGTGCTCTGCCAAGGGTGGGAACTGGGCAAATGACAGCATCCCCCCCCCCCAAATCTCCAGGAAAACTTCCCGGGTAACTTTTCCCATAGCATATTAGGGGCCATGACATTGCATGGCCTAGAGTGCAGGCGACACTGTCACAGCACCCAGCATCAAGCGAGGAGAGTGCGGGAGTAGGTTTGGGATCCTTGCCTGTGCTCCCCCCCCATCTAAATGAACTTTATTGATAACAAGCAAAAACATACATGTTTGAAATAGGTGCATAACTGTTGCATGTGTCAACAGCTACATGGTAGACCAGGGGTGTCAGACTCATTTGTTATGAGGGCTGGATCTGACATAAATGAGACCTTGTTGGGCTGGGCCACATATGTCATAAAATGTAATGCCAGGTAGCGGAGATATAAACTTTATAAAGGACACAAACGGGGTTTTTTTTACTTAAAACATGCTTAAAACATTAGCACTCTTGCAATATTTTGTTTATTTAACAGTGTCTGATAACTGACACCTCTTGCTCTGAATTATTGCATCAAAATGTCTGTGCTGTTGCAATCTTGAGTATGCTGTTCAGGTGTGTATCTGTAAGCTGCACACCTATGATGACTCAGCAGCAGTAGAACTGGAAGAAGAAGCAGAAGACCGCCAGTTCTACTGTGGGCCTGATGGAAGTCCTCTGAGGGCCTGATCCGCCCCCCCCCCCGGGCCGCATATTTTACACCCCTGTGGTAGACAATGTGAATACAATAATGATAGTGACATATGTAGAGAGTAAATCTGTCTGATAAACATTACATTAAATATATCAATAGTTTTATTTATTTTATTTCATTTATACCCCACCCTCCCCGCATTGCGGGCTCAGGGCGGCTTACACGACACGACAGTGCAATAAAATATAACACATTAAAACAATTTAGGCACACAAAGTGCGATAAAAATTACACAATTAGCCACTTAAAACACAATTCAATCTTACAGGATGCATTGATAGTTAAAAATACCCACTCATTATTCTATCTCACCGTTTATAGTATCTAATATTGAAATATAAT
The DNA here is from genome assembly GCF_001447785.1 of Gekko japonicus. Classification (NCBI taxonomy): domain Eukaryota; kingdom Metazoa; phylum Chordata; class Lepidosauria; order Squamata; family Gekkonidae; genus Gekko; species Gekko japonicus. The sequence continues at coordinate 1,779,597 of NW_015169172.1, forward strand.
CTTCCAGGAAAGGAAACCAGATTGATGAAAATTGCAAATTAAAGGAATCTGTATCCTGAGACAAAATAGTCAGACAGTTTGTCCATTAAACAGAATTTACACCCCTTATTTAGCCGGTCAGAGGTGGTTAGTTTTGTGTTGTTCTTTTGCCCTTGCTTACTTGTCAGTGCTTGGTTGCTTCTGTGGGTTGAGCCTCCAAAGGTGGGTGCCTGTTTGGATTCTGAACTGGAAGAGATCAGTCACAGAGAATGGACTTTGCTTTCTTTCTTGGGTGTCAGCGCAAAGTGCTCACCCTGTGGTGCTAAATGCCCTCTGTGCTTCTACCACCACCAAAGTGCCTCGCTGCTTGCTCAAACTCCGCACAGTAGGGAGCTCCGAGACAGAGTCCCGTGCATTGTAACTGGCTCTTATGCGGGCATATCTTCGACATATGCCTGTGCACAGGTCAGTTGCCTCCCTGAGCCCTCCCCCCCCCCCTTAGGATTGCACTGTACATGTGGATTTGTTTAAAAATTGTACGTGCCTTTATTTATTTAATTATGTGTCGTATTTCTAGCCCTCCCTCCCTGCAAGCAGGCTCAAGTATGCTTGGTATTTGGTGGTAGTAACATGTTTTCAGTGTTGCAGAAATTGAAAACAGTGTGCGACACCACAGCAAATAGCACTAATTTGTGGCATTATTCTGGTGGTTGGATTTTTTCTACTGGATTTTTATGCATAAAACTATTTGAGCTTTGCCTTACCGATTTTTATCATTGATATATTTATGGGGGATATTTTCCTGAGTAACTGCTATTGGAGAAACTGGGCGTTTTATGATGTAAATGTTGTGCTACATTGAGTTTTTCAGTAAGCAAATCCTGTTTGAACACTAAATGTTAAAAATCTTAATGCAGTGGGATGGATCAATCAAACGTGACAGAGGAAACACCAGAGGGAGAGGAGCACCCACCAGCTGATTCAGAGAATAAGTAAGTAAGATTTCCTTACTGATTCAGAGTAATTCAGAGTAATCTTTTCGTTATTCATGAGAAGCTAAAATCCAGAGTAAGTAAGGAGATGGGTAGAGAGCATCTAGCTGCCTTAAATATTTTCAGATCTCCAGGGCCAGATGGCTTGCATCCCAGGGTGATAAAAGAAATTGCAGATGTTATTTCAGAGCCTGTAGCTCTAATCTTTGAGATGTCCTGGATTACTGGTGTTGTGCCAGAAGACTGGAGAAGAGCAAATATTGTCCCAATCTTCAAGAAGGGAAAAAAGACAGACCCGGGAAATTACAGGCCTGTCAGCTTGACATCGATACCTGGGAAAATTCTAGAGCATATTATTAAATGCTCTGTCTGTGAGCACCTTGAACGGAATGAGTTAATTGGTAGTAGCCAACATGGGTTTATCGAGAATAAGTCATGCCAGACCAACCGTATCTCCTTTTTTGACAGAGTTGCCAAAATGGTTGACTCTGGCAATGCTGTGGATATAGTGTATCTAGATTTCAGTAAAGCAGTTGACAAAGTTTCTCATGATATCCTTGAGGATAAGCTGGTTAAGTGTGGGCTGCATGGTGCAACTGTTGGATGGATTCATGGTTGGTTGAAAAATCGTACCCAACGAGGGCTCGTAAATGGCTCTACGTCTACGTGGAAGGAAGTCTCCAGTGGAGTGCCACAGGGCTCGGTCCTAGGCCCGGTGTTCAATGTTTTTATAAATGACTTGGAGGAAAACATAGAGGGGATGCTTATCAAATTTGCAGATGACACAAAGCTAGGTGGGATTGCTAATTCTGAAGAAGACAGAGTCAGGATTCAAAATGATCCAGATAGGCTGGAACAGTGGGCTGAGACAAAATGAATTTCAGTAGAGATAAGTGCAAAGTCCTACACTTAGGTATAAAAAAATCAAAGGCACAGATATAGAATGGGAGGGACTTGGCTTGACAGCAGCACATGGTGAAAGGGATCTAGGTGTTCTGGTTGATCACAAGCTAAACATGAGCCTGCAGTGCGATGTGGCTGTGAAGAAAGCTAATGCAATCTTAGGATGCATTAACAGCAGCATTGTGTCCAGATCACGGGAGGTGGTAGTTCCGCTGTATTCAGCTATGGTCAGGTCTCACCTGGAGTACTGTGTCCAGTTTTGGGCCTCACATTTTAGGAACGATGTTGACAAGCTCGAGCGTGTCAACAAGAGGGTAACCAGGATGGTGAGGGGGTTGGAATCCAAGTCTTATGAGGAAAGTCTGAAAGAGTTGGGTATGTTTAGCCTGGGAAAGAGAAGGCTTAGAGGGGACATGATTGCAGTCTTCAAGTATTGGAAGGGCTGTCATGTAGAAGATGGAGTGGATCTAGTCTCCTGCTCCGGATTGCAAGACTAGATCTAATGGGTGGAAATTATAAGAAGTCGTTACCGGCTAAATATCAGGAGAAACTCCGTCCCCTTCCCCTGGCAATGGCAGTATGAAAGAGCAAGGCTGTGGTTACATTTAAAAAAATCTGTAAAAGGTGATATAAAATTCAGGTGCTTTTGATTTACTTTTTTTAAAAAAATACTTCATCTTCAGTCTTCTGTGCAGTCTCACATTGGGACTGCACTTGGCAAGCTCTCTTACAGCTATTCCAAGGGGATTCCCTCCCCTGCAGGGCTCGCTAGAGGTCATCTTCCCACCTGACGGTCACATGTTCTGTAGGGAGGAGTCCCCCTTTCCCTCAGACCTTTCTTCACCACTGCATTCTGAGGACATGTTCTCTTCAGCTGCTGAGTATCATGAGTTTTTCTTGAAGTTTCTCTTCTGGGTTCTCTCTTTGCTGGAGATACGTCACAGAAGGCTTTATTTTAAAAATGTACCCAGTGCAATACAAAAATGACTTGCTCAGAAGAACACCTCTGCTTGGGTGAGGCCCATAATACAGCCATGTGCAAGATCTGCCTCCAATTTACCCCAATGACCTGCTCAGATCATGCAGTGCACTTGAAGGCTAGTTTTTGGGAGCAGGCGCTCTCTCGCTCCAACAGCCTGGCAGCAAAAATATCTGCCCCGGCAGAGCACAACCAGTTGTTGCCTTCGAACCCCCCAGTTAGAACTGACCAACTTGCAAATCCGCTCTTGGGCGTCTCGATTCTGTCAGTTCCGGGGACAGAACCAGATTGTTAGGTCCGATCACCCACTTGTTCTTCTGAACGCCACATGTTAGAGCTCCCATCTAAGAAGGTATGTTCCAAGTTCAAACATAAGGAGAAACAATGTTCCAGTTTCAAGATGCTCCCAGAATTGAGTGACTCTTTGGTTCCAGTCAGGTTAGCGTTGGATCCGAGAAAATGGAAAGGAGTCTCCCACCACGAACACCTTTTCCACATGCCTCCCCAACTCATTCATTCTCTGAAGGGGAATTGGAACTTGGCCGGGGTGCATTGACAGTTTCAGCAGCCTAGCTATCCAGTGGACCCATCCTCCTCAGCTCCATGGCAGAATTCTATGCCTCCACCTCCTTTGCAAGGATTACCCTTATTATTTTCCGTCTTCTAGACCTCAGGAATGGGGTGACTGGCAGTCATCAAAAGCACCTTTGGACTGAGGTACCCCTCTTCACAGAATTCGTGATGCCGTGATTCTGCCAGTTTGGTACCATTCTGCAATTTCTCCTCACCCCTTATGGGGCATTCAGATTCTGAGGAAGAGCAAGCTTTGAGGGCTGACTGTCCTTCTGGTCTGGCCTCAGACTTACCATCAGACCCATCCCTTGATGACACTGTAGGGGACCCTGATCCAGTGTCACCTAATGAAGATTTGAGGCTCTACCCAGAGCATGTGAATGTCTAAATTGTTAGAGATAGAGGTGTTCTCCAGCAACCTAAGACCTCGAGACAAGATTTTAGGCGGGGCTCTATGCTGAGTCACCAGGTATAATCACTTTCCCAATTCTTGAGGGTATTGGTGACATCTCCAAGGCTTTTTGGCAGAAACCAGCTAGCATTGCTGCCACATCCAAGAAAGGTCAAGAATTTATACAGAGTGCAACAGGAAGGTCATTCTATTTATTTTACTATTCTCTGGCTTCATATGTCATAGCTGGATGGCTGCTTATATACAGTTTCTGCCTGAAGACAAGAAGCCTCTGGCTAAACTCCAAGTGGAAGCGTTGTGCCTTTCCAAACAACAGATTAATGCAGGCAGACATTCCACTGACTACTCCTCCAGGGCCATGGCTTCAGGTATTGAGAAGACATGCTTGGCTGCGCTCCATAGTTCTCTATCCAGGAACATCAATATTTTTGCTTCAGCGACTGATGATCTTTTATCCCAAATTAAAATGAACAGGCAAACAGCTTGTTCTTTTGGCATCACAGCAGGTCCTGTCACTCCGTACAGGCCTCGATAAGATGTATAGATACCACCAATCCCAGTTGCTATACTACTGGCACTTGCATTAGCAGCCATACTCATCACAGTATTCTACACAGTGCCCTTTTTCAGGGCCTATGGCTCAGGGTAGGCACAGGTCCAATCATAGAGCTAGGCATTTGGGCTCACAACACCAGCCACTTCCTAAAGAGCCGCAGCAGGCTCCAAAAGGTTCCTTCTGAATAGGACATGTAATAGAGCAGTCACCTGCCTTTTTTAAAGACAGGTTAGTGGTCTTCAGTAAAAAATGGCAGGAGGTCACTCATGACACTTGGGTTTTGTCAATTGTTAGTTTAGGTTATAGACTAGAGTTTTGGCAATGGCCAATCCTTCAACATCCTGATCAGGCCCCAAATAGAAGAAAAAGAGATTGGATTTGTACGCCGCCCTTCACTTGGAGTCTTAGAGCGGCTTACAAACGCCTTTCCCTCCTCACAACAGACATCCTGTGAGGTAGGTGGGGCTGAGAGAGCTCTTTCAAGAACTGTTCTTTCAAGAACAGCACTGACAGAACTTTGGCTTGCCCAAGGTTATCCAGTAGCTGCAAGTGAAGGAGTGGGGAATCAAACCCGGTTCTGCCAGATTAGAGTACGTGCACTACAGTACAGAGGCAGTACAGAGAGTTCCTGATTTGGACCCCATCACAGGATTTTATTTACTATTTTTCCTAGTGCCCGCAGGAGATGGAGGTCTTAGACCAATCCTGGACCTGAGGGATATAACTTTTTTTCTGAATGTTAGAAAGTTTAAAATGTTGTTGGAGTTGGTCCTACAATTGTTAACATGAAGCTGTTGGCTTTGTGTACTGGACGTTCAGGATACTTATTACCATATCGCTACCCACCCTGGTCATTGCAGGTTCCTGTGCTTTAAATATAACCACATTTCCTACCAGTACATGGCCCTTCTGTTTGGGTTGGCAACTGCCCCATGGGTATTTTCTAAATGTGTTGCTGTTGTAGTAGCACACCTAAGGTGTAACGGGTGTTCTCTTTACCCATATTTGGATGACTGGCTTGTAATGGCACCTTCCCTTGGTGAACTAGAACCACAGGTTTCCCTGATCATACAAATGTACTAGGAATTGGACTTGGTAATTAACAGTATGAAATCATGCCTCTGACCTTCTCAGAAAGTTTCCTTTATTGGGGCCCTTCTGGATGCTACAGTGATAGAGCCTTACATATTAAGTCGTTGATTAGGTGCTTGTCTAAAAAATAGATTTAAATCAGTCTGTCTTTTTCAGACGTTGTTAGGGCTGATGGCTTCTACCACAGCCACAACCCCATATGCACGCCTAACTGCATTCCCAGGGTACTAGGTTCACAGTTTGTAGATCCATAATATGGCAGTTAAGCGTGTGAGCGTGTGATAGTAATGTCCTAGCAGGGGTGCCATATGGGGGAAGTACGCCTCAGCTGTCTATCACCTCTGATGCTGTGCCCTCTGGAGCTTTGGGCTCATTCAACATGGGTGCAGGCAGCGTCAGCAGCATTGCGGAGAGGCATTTTCTTGGAGGACATCTGCTGGGCAGCGACATGGTCATCAGACACCTTCATTAAGCACTATTCTGTGGACATGAGTGCAAGGAGAGATTTAGCAGTGGGCAGAATCATGCTGCACTCCTTGTTCCACTGAAGCTCACCCCACCTTCCAAGGTAAGGAGCTCTGTAGTCTCCCAGTGTGGGACTCCACAAGAAGTCTGAAGATGAAAACAGTGTTGTATTTACATGTAACTGTTGTTCGTCAAGATGTCTTCTGTGCAGAGGAAATGTAAAAAAGAAGATGGTACCTTTTATCATATGTGGTGGAATTGCATCAAGACAAAAAAATACTGGAAAAATATACATGAAGAAATCCGAAATGTTTTCAAAACCAGATTCCCGGTGAAACCAGAGGTTATGTTACTGGGAATCTTACCAGACAACATAGAACCTCAAAAGACCTACTTAAATATATGTTAACAGCTGCTAGAGTAATATTTGCAACAAAATGGAAGACAGAAGATTGTCCTACAATAAAGAAACTAGCTAAATATGCAACATTGGCGAAACTAACCAATTATATAAACAAAAGACCACTGGAAGAATTTCAGCAGAAATGGCAAGCTTATTACATATACTGTGAGAATAACTTGTTCCCTTAAATTCTGAAATTACCTGAATATCATATTAAAGTCAATACTTTATCTGTATTCCACTAGTAATCAAATAATTAGTAAGAATAAAACTTAGATTTAGACAATATTAAGGTTTTTACAATGTTTTAATTTTAGTATGGAAGTTTGTTCAATTGTTAAAAGATTATTGCTAACCTGCTCTGGCAGGGAGGGTGGGGTACAAATCAAACTAAATAAATAAAACCTTAGGAAAGTTTTTGTTTATTCTTTATAGATGGAATCTATAAAAAAATTCTGTAATCTCAAAGCTTTATTTTTATTTATTTATTTATTGAATTTGTACCCTGCCCTCCCCGCAAAGCAGGCTCAGGGAGGCTTAGACTGGTTAAAACATAAATAACAATTAAGATCCGCATAAAATAATCTAAAACAATTCATTTACAAATAATTCATAGTTCATAAATAATTCATTGTTCATAAAATGCTGGCAATGTTTGCTTTTGCTTTTATATTTTTTGCTTTTATATTTGAAATATGTAATACCTTTGGCAATGTATCTGGTTTTACTTGTTGTATGTTTGGTGTAGTGGTTAAGTGCGCGGACCCTAATCTGGGAGAACCGGGTTTAATTCCCCACTCCTCCACTTGCACCTGCTGATGTGACCTTGGGTCAGTCACAAGCTCTGGCACAGCTGTCCTTGAAAAAGAGCAGTTTGTGTCAGAGTTCTCTCAGCCCCACCTACCTCACAGGGTGTCTGTTGTGGGGAGGGGAAGGGAAAGGAGTTTGTAAGCCGCTCTGAGTCTCCAAGTGAAGGGCGGGGTATAAATCCAATCTCTTCTCCTTCTTCTTCTTCATAATATTTCATAATATTCACAAACTTGATGAATCTATATTTTTCCTGTACCCTTTTTCCTTCTGTATCCCATCCTTTTAAAGAGAAAACAATAAAAAATTCAATTATATAAAAAAGGTGTCTTCTGTGCAGGCGCACATTTCTTCTCTTCTACCCTGCTGTAAATTCATAGGATGTAATTCCATACATGATATTCGTGGCAGCTCAGGAGGACTGAGGGAAAGGTAGGCTCCTCCCTGCAGAGCATGTGACTGTTAAGTGGGAAGATGACCTCTAAGGAGCTCTGGGGGAAGAGCTCCCCTTGGAATGTTAAAGTTACAGGTAAGTCAACACTTTTTTATAGTCCACCTTTCTTACAAAAAGGTGTAGACAGGCTGCAAAAGACAATCAGTGAACAATGCTGTAGAACTAGGAATACAGATTTAGGAAACAATGTGAATGGGAAGCCATCTAAAGCAGCATACACTGTAAATGATACAAGGTGTATTTCAAATTATAGGATAATCCAGCAAAAAAGGTTATGCCCTGTGGTAATTTTTGTGGACTACATTTTGTTCCATTGCCCTTACAGTTCTAATCTCAATTTAAGAATGCCCTCCTGAACATTAGTCTTTTGCAAATTCTGGGTAGTAAGAGAAGTGTGAAAGTTTTCTTGACCTCAGACATACCGTTTCATGAGGTGGGGGCCAGCATTGACAAGACTGCCAGTCTCAATCCACTTAAACTGGAAAAAATAATGTAATAGAAAACATGCATCTTTTACTGGATTTCCAGTGTGAATTAGACTGCCCGAATTACAGATTTCTCTGTTTAAATGCACCATTTTGTCTTAAGAAATTCAAGCTTGCTGCACTGTATTCAGGGGGCCCTCAATTTTAATTCACAGCCAGCAATGTTCTTGTGTTTAGACCACTGTCCTGAATGTATTGCTTACTACAGACAAAGTGAAACGAGCTATTACTATTCTTAAACTTATAGAGAGAATGAAGTAGATGAAGTCAAGGAAGAAGGTCCGAAAGAAATGACTCTGGATGAATGGAAAGCTATTCAAAATAAGGATCGTGCAAAAGTTGAATTCAATATCCGCAAACCAAATGAAGGTGCTGATGGACAATGGAAAAAAGGTTTTGTTCTTCATAAGTCAAAGAGTGAGGAGGTAAGAGAGAATGCTGTGATACTCTAATTGTTCAACTTGGTTTCACCTTGGAGTAAGTAATTGTAAAGCATCTTATTTGTATGTAGCTTCCATAAGCAACATAAGCCGAATCTAGTTCAAAAAGTGTATTCAGAATCTTTTGCAAACACATGTTTCTACCTCTTACTATAGCAGAAAAAGGCTAGTAAAAGTGGCTGGAGAAACACAGTAGACCTGAAGAGTGAAACTTAAGTAGAATTTTCAGTTTTTAGGGTTTCAAAGAGTACATGCAAGTAGGAGACTGACAGGGGAGGGGAGTTCATTTCCCTGTTTTCACTTACTTCTGCTCCCCTTCCCAGCCTCGTCTCTTCTTACTTGAGAACAGTGTTGCTTGTTTGAGTGTTTCTATGAACTTCGTAAACTTTCCTATCCTGCCCCAGAATTTGATTGTAAAAAGTGTGTTTGGGGATCTGATTTTATTTTTGTTATTTTTTAAAAAATATTTCATTATTATTTATTTTTATTAAAACTGAAAAATGTTATGGGTTCTAGTCTGTTGCTCCATGGAGTTAAAGGTAGTATGTTCTGTCTGCAGAGCTAGTACCCAAGCAGGACTCCACTAGACACCCACATTAGTAAAGTGTACCCCTTTAGATTTCAGGCAAAAGATTGTATTTTTACTTCAGCTGTACCTCATGTAGCTAATCCCATTTAGCACTCATCTGGGTTCACTTTTTTAAAGGATGAAAATTGGATATCTAGTTTCACAACATCCTCTTTGCTTGCTCGATCTCCCTTGCTCTTTCCATTTGTTTAGTAGCACATATCCTCCAGATTCACCTAACTGTTGCTTGCTTGTATCTGTAAAGTCTCATTAGTTCCTTTTGTTTTTATCCCTTGCTTGTTGGACATACAACTCTCATCAGACAAAGGGGATGACAGAGATGCAGGGGAGTCAGCTGGAAGCCAATGAGGTACTGACCCTTTATATATACTTGGTGGTTGAGGAGCACTGTAATTCTAAACAAACTCAATTTTAGAGGTGCTTTCTAAAAGAGCCATTGATAATAGGTACTTCAAATAGAGGATACAAGACTGCTTAATGAATTCTTTGTCACCAGTGTGGTTCTTGCCAGTCATATGGTCCTGTTCTTGACCCATCAAGGTCACATATTTCTTTGTATAGCACTTCTATAGCACTTTTTCCCACAAAGGAGAATAACATAAAGAATCGCTTTCACATTGCTTTCCAGTGCACAGTTCTACCATGATGACTGCCTACCCATAATGGCTACTTAATTACAGCCAGATTGTATGCATGCATACATACAGGAGTTTTAATGTATACAGATATATCTATGTTGTTAGCCGCCCTGAGCCTACCAATGGCGGGGAGGACGGGATATAAATAAATAAATAAAATACTCCATTTTTTCCAGAAGGAAGCATTAGCAGCTTTGCCCATCCCTAAGCATTTCTCCTCAACTACTTCAGCTCTGGTGTTCGGAGTTTGATATCTCTCTCAGATTTGCTGGATAACTTAGTTGGAGACCTGTACCGTTTACTCTGACCCCATTGAAAAGAACAGATCTTTATAGTGTGCTGTGTTAACAGTGTATATGCATCAAAGGAACAAATTCTGACACTTTTTAATACTATTCTTTGAGTGGAACAGCTGATTTGACAGTCACACAAGTAGTAATCAATCATGTTTATTTGCTCATACACTTGATAGCTGATAAAACTGTATTTGCATATGGTGTTGCATTCTGCTGATAAGTTTTTTGTTAGCTGTAGTAATTGGGAATTGTAAGCTGTGTCATTTGTGTAGTCATTAAAGTCACATGGCGGTGGGTTGGTGCTGTAAAGCTGTTCAGTCGCATTTGGGGTTGATATTGGTTCTGGTGGATGATATTTTTGGTACTTGATACTGTATTGTTGGCTTTCATTTTAGCCTCACGCTGAAGACTCTGTAATGGATCATCACTTCCGCAAGCCAGCAAACGATATTACATCCCAGCTGGAGATAAATTTTGGAGATCTTGGTCGTCCTGGACGTGGTGGTAGAGGTGGAAGAGGAGGCCGTGGGCGTGGGGGAAGGGCCAGCCGCGGAAGCAGAACTGACAAGGTGGGTAACCTGCTTTATCCATTCAAATGATCTGAAACATTTCCTGATGGTAGTAAAAAGAACAGAACAATTTTCTGGAACTTAGCACAGCAGAATTGCCAAATATTGATGGGTTTTAGCCTGGGTGATAAAATAGGTTAACTAGCCATTATGGTTTCAAAACAGTAGCTGGGCGCCAAACCTCCTGTTATTTAGAAGAATATTGCTGATCTTCCCCCCCCCCCTTCTCCTCTGAAAAGTTTCACTGTGTAAATATTATTTGGTACTGTTAGGATTTTTTCTTTTTTCCTAGAAGATGGTGACTGACATTACTGTATATGCTGTGTGCATGCATTATTTATTTATTTAATTAATTAATTTGATTTCTAGCCCTCCCTCCCCTGCATTGCAAGGTTCAGAGCGGGTTACAACGATATAGTTAAAACATAAATATAACAATCATTAAAATCCAGATATAGCATCATTCAGTAAAAACAATCGGATAGCACTCAGTGGCGCCAGGTAATAATCTGTTTCTGGCCAAGTTCCACACATGTGCACAGTAGGTGGTAACTAATACTGAGAGAGAAGAGCAGGTGGTAAGAATATTGCAGGGTGAAACTAAGATGGAACCAGGTAGGGGAGGCCCGTACTGCTAGAATTCTGCCGCCTCCATCATAGGCGTGGTGGAACAACTCCATTTTACAGGCTCTGGGAAACTGAATTAAATCCTGCAGGGTCTGGATCTCTCGTGGGAGAGTGTTCCACCAGGCTGGTGCCAGAGCTGAAAAGGCTCTGACTGAGTCTATGCGGACCCTCCTTTGGGCCAGGGATTGCCAGCAAGTGTTGATCCATCAAGCATAATGCCCTTTGAGGGACTTGTTGGAGGAGATGGTCCTGAAGGTATGTCAGTCCCAGATCATATAGGGCTTTAAAGGTTAAAACCAAAACATTTAACTTGAACCTGGTATTCAACTGGGAGTCAGTGTAGCTGGCAGAGCACCGGTTGTATATGGGCTCTCGGTGATGCTCCTGTACGTGCCGCTGCGTTCTGGACCAGTTGGAATTTCCAGGTCAGTCTCAAGGGTAGTCCTGCATAGGATTTCATAAACTTTTTATAGGATGTTGTAGTCTCATCACGAGACTGTCGCAAAACACGCTCTAGCCAGCTCCGCTCCTGTTTCATCCCTTGTAGTTCCATGGTATATCACAGGGCTAATTTACTACGGGAGTGAAGAGGGCATAATGGAGCGATTTTGTTGATGGCTTCAGAGAGACGGCTATGCCAGTTTTCTACCAGCACATCTAACCAGTCACCGGGGGCATTGGGTCCAGCAGAGCATTCTGGAAATCGATTGGATCCATCAGTCTCTGCGGGGAAGCCTAAATCCACTCGCCACCTAAGCGGGGAGGGGGCCCCGGTATGCTCAGATTGGCCTTCAGGATGAAGTGGTGTGACCACAGCACTGCATCAGTGGCATCTAGATCCATATGTATCCCCATCCCAAAGATCAAAGCCAGAGTGTGGCCTGCTTGATGTGTGGGGCCTGATACAGATTGGGAGAGTGCTGCCATGGACGACAATAGGTCTGCAGCCTGTGAGGAGGCAGTTTCATCAACATGGACATTGAAGTCCCCTGGAACTAAAAGTCTGGGCAACTCCAAGGCCCAGCTCGACACGGCCTCGTGCAGGTGCAGCAGGGTATCTGCTGGGGTGCTAGGTGGTTGGTACACCAGCCAGATAGCCAAACACTCTTCAGCATTCCATGCTAGGCCTGCACAATCAATATTGGCTATCTTTGGTGCAGGGAGCAGCCTGAAGGAAAAGGACTCTTGAATGAGTATCACCACACACATCCTGTCCTTCTGTCCGGGACTGATGGAGGACCGAAAAGCCCAGGTGGGGTGGGGTCAGCTCTTCAGTTATTAGTGGGTTATATATTCTGGTTTCTGAGTCACCTTCTGTAGATACTGGTTGGGAAAGGTTTTGTGGCTGGACTTTTTTTTTTTGGCATGTTTACCAGAATTATCCTTTAAAACATTCATTTCATGGGAAATGATTGGCCTTTTAAAATTTGTAACAGGAATTTTTACATCTATGCTAACATTTGTGTGTTTTCTTCCAGTTGGTTAAGGAGTTTGATGTGATCCACACACCCAACCAGGTTTGTGATTTTTATATCTAGTGGAATCCTCTAGAGCTCTGTGTTTTTAAAAAGCATAGGAGCCTGTATGTTACTACCTTTTATTTTATTTATTTATTTATCAAATTTATACCCCGCCCTCCCCCGTAGGGCTCAGGGCGGCTCACAAGGCAAGAGATCTTGCTCCAATAAAAACATAATATTCCTATAATATTAAAAACATACTATACAGTTTAAAAAACCACTCCGAATTCAAATAAAGTGCTCAGTGATCTTCGAACTTCAAAAAAACCCAAAGATGATGGACCAAGTCCGAGAAGTTCCCAGTAGACAGTCAATGGTGTCAATGTTCAGATGTTAAGATGTTCAGGTGTTCCTTCTTAGGGCCTCTTTCGCCCCCCCCCCCACGATGACAATATAGTGGGGGGGGCGGCCCCTACTCGAAAGCCTGGTGGAAGAGCTCCGTCTTGCAGGCCCTGTGGAACTGCATCAGATCCCGCAGGGCCCGGATCTCCTCCGGGAGCTCATTCCACCAGGTAGGGGCCGCCACCGAAAAGGCCCTAGCCCTCGTCGCGACCAATTTTGCATCTCTGGGGCCCGGAATAGTTAACAAGTTTTGGGCCCCAGACCGTAGTGCTCTTGGGGGAACATACGGGGAAAGGCGGTCCCTCAGGTAGGCTGGACCCAGACCATGTAGGGCTTTATAGGTAAGAACCAGCACTTTGAAGCGAATCCGGTACGCTATTGGCAACCAGTGCAGCGCTTTCAGCACAGGCTGAATGTGGTCCCTTCTAGAGAGACCCATTAACAGCCTGGCCGCAGCATTCTGCACTAGTTGCAGCCTCCGGATTTGTGACAAAGGCCTTAGGCCTGGTAGACACTTTGCAGCTGAAAACTGCCTTTTGTAGACATTTTATATACACGATCATATTGTGGAAGAAGTTCTCAAATAGTCAAATTTGTGATTTGTAAATAGTGTAGTCTGTGATATTTATATGCAAAGTCCAAATGTATGCAAGGGAAACACAGTGACCATAATGGTTACGGAAGATGAGGTCTCCTAGACATCCTGTGATTTAACATCTATAGACTGATCTTAATCATTTAGGCCTCAACCTTTAGTACTTCCTATATTTCTCTATCACATATTTGAACTTTGCATATGTTTGTCACAGGTTGTAGCTTTTACATTTCATTGCCTTTTAACACCACTACTCACAGTTGTTTCCTTTGTGTCTGTGTTTGGTAAATTTTTCACACTCTCAACTAGATGACATATTTCATGCATCCAGTGAAGTAGGCTTGATTCTATGAGGTTCATGCCATAAAAAATGTTAATTAGTCTTTTAAGTGTTAAAAGACATTGATTGGATCCTGTGATGCATGAGTAGCAAGCAAAATGTACTTAGCACAGTTCTGCTTAACGGAAGGGCTACACCACCACAAAGAGTTCTTCAATGTAATTTTTAATAGAATAACAATATGCATGTGGAATATACAACAAGAGTGGCTTGGCTGCTGCCTAGAATTTCTACAGGTGCAAAGGCCTAATTTCCACTGATTTCTCCTCCCTGCAGGAGATGTGTAATTCTCCTTAAGGTATTCCTGTGGGTCCCTCAGGAACCATTAGGTTGCTGTGGGAGGGGGATATCAGTGAAAATCTTTCTCAGAATTTATGTGATTGTGTTTAACTTTTGTAATGATCAGAAAAATGTCTCTTGCACATGAGTTAAAAATGGTAGGGATACAGTCACTTTCATGCTGTGGAAACAGATAGCAAGGAATACTTTTTGTCCTTTTGCATGCACAAAATTGTTGTGTAGGGGTGTGCAGTTTTTTTAATCCAGTATTTTTCAGCTTGGTTCTATCGGACCTGAAAAAATACAGGGTTTTTTTCTAGCCAGCCCTAGGATCTGTGTGCATCCGGGAGCAATCTCCCTGTGGTGCGCAGATCTTGACTGGAATGGCTTCTCCTGCAGCCTGGTTTAAACCGGGCTGCACGAGAAACCAGCCCCAAGCCAAGTTGACAGGAACAGTCTGCTTTCCTGGCAAAGGTGATTCTCGGGCTGTCTTCTGCATTCCATTTAAATGGACTGTAGTAGAACCCTGACAGACACACATCTGAGAGATGGGAGCAATCTGCTTCTGCCTCTCTGCTGTCTTCAAATCTGCTGGTAATTCCTTTTTTTAAAAATAATCTTTTTATTAATTTTCACCAAGAAGTTTACAAATTAATCCAACATATTTTAACACATCAATGAAAATAAACCGTGCAGATAATAAGTTAATCAGTTCATCTCTCTGGTCTATTTTTGCCCCATCAATTTTCCAATCGTGTAATTCATGTTTCTCTATATAGCTCCCACACTTATTTCTCACATATTATCTAAGTTGACAAATTGATAATAGTAATTCCCTATAAATATATACTTGTGTTTCTTCTCATGGAGCTAAATCATTATCCACATCTACTCTTTTATAAAAATCATTTATGAGCCATTCTATTACGAGAACTTTAATAGTTTAAATCCTAACTAGATCTAAATATTGCCACACCGTCTCAAGTTATTTCCTAATATTCATTTTTATCAGGACCAATATCCAGCCCACTTATGACAATATAAATACAAAAAGCAGTTCTAAACAATAAACCAAATTATAATCACATTACACTTTCCTTCCTATTCCCCATTAAAACAAAAGACAATACACATACTCTACCACAAAGAGGCATCATATTATTAAAGTTCTTAACTATTCTCCTCCCTGTGGCATAATATTTATAATTCTCTGTTAATTAAAGAAAAAGGAAAAAACAGACTACAGCAAACATAAAATATACCTAAGATCTTAGCTTCCTTTCTTCCTAATTCTACTAATCAACATATCACAAAAACCACCATCTTATTATAACAACTGGTTATTACCCTACTAAACTACAAAAACAAGCCCATACCTACTGTTTCATTGTTGCCTATCAATATATTAATAGATCTGCTAGTAATTCCTGAATATATCTGGGATTTTTTTCAGAAATCCCCCCCCCCCCCACGTTTTCCCGAGAAAACCCAGGTACATTCGGGAAGTGGAAATATACCTTTGAAATATCAATAACGTATTTTTCAGGTATATTTTCAGTTTGGGTAAATCCAAGTGCACACCCCTATTGTGCACATTGAAATCTTCCATGGGATCCAGTTCAGTTATGTTGTTTGTATGTTATGAAGCCAGGTTGCTGTGTGAACAGGCGTGGGGGATCCTTGGGCTTTTGTGTTCCTTGTAATTCCTCTCTTGTGACCAGTAATTTATACTTTTTGCTTCCACTGATAGTTTGGTGTTAATTGTCTTTTGGGGTAACAGAATAAATGATAGTTTTATTGTTCAGACAAATGACAGACTATCCATCCATTTTTGTAGTAAAACATAAAGTTTGAACACCATGCAGAAGTATGAGGAAGAAAGCGTGTGAGCCAGAGCATGTTCTAGGCTTAGTCACATAACCATGGTTTGTTGTTTCTGAACCAACCCTGTTTGTTTTTGGCATAACAAGGTAAAGGAGTTATGAAAGGAATATTTTAGACTAAGCAGTATATCTAGTGAAGAGTGGCTGCTTTGCTAACTGACTCAGATAAGAATTTGGTCTCTTAAAATGTAATCTCGTAATAAAGCATCAGGTTTCGGCAGTTAGGTTCACTAAGTAGGACATGTTTATCCCATTACAAATTTCACCAAGTTCATTTTGCTATGCATTTCTGCTTATTGTAGCTAAAAATGGGTGCATCGATTCTGCATTTTACAGAGGTGCAAGGTACAGAGACAGGGCCGTAGCCAGTAGTGGGGCACATGGGGCAGTGCCTCCATCGAATTTGCAGCGCTCCCTCCCCTGGGATGGGAAGGAGCCTGGGACAACCAGCCACAGTCGTGCGTGCTGCAGGACCGAGCAAAGGGAGCAGGGCTACGGCATATCGGTGAGTATAAGGAAGGTATTTAAAGAGACACATGTCTCTTTAAATACCTTCCTTTTACTTGCTGACTCAGGGAAGGAAGGGAAGGCGCCTGGGGCTTGCCTGCGCGCCTCATGGAAGGAGGGCAGAGCTGGTAGAAGCTTCTGCTGTGCAGGAGCCCTGGAGTCAGGAGAGGCACTCTCGGGTGGGGGGAGGAGCCCTGATTTTTCTGGTGGGCTTTGCTCACCAGCAGCTCTCTGGGTGTAGCACAAACAGCCAGGCTGGGGCACTTGGGCGGAGAGAAAGGGCATCCTCCTTCCACTGGAAAGTCCTGGCAGAGCAGCAGCGAGGAAGTACCTGTTCTGGCTGGGGCTGCTGCAGTCCAGTTCTGAAGCTGGGAGGGGAGCCTGCTGGAGGAAGAGCAGTGGAGAAGTTGGTCTGATGGGTTTGCAGCTGGGGAAACACCCCTTTGGCTCTCACATGGAGCTCGGCAGCGAATTGGCTGGCCTGACCCTTGCCATGATCAGCACCACTTAACACTGTGGCTGCTAAAATGTGCTTGTTCCTGTGGCACAATTAGCATGCCACGGTGCTGTCGTTCCCCCCGGGAAAAATTCCTTGTTGCAGGGCTGTACAGAGATGTACATGTAGAATTAAAATGCACATTGTCCATAAACCAGACAGATTCTCCTCCCTCCCTAATTTTAGTAGATAAGTATAAAGAATAAAACTCTTTAAAAACTCTGTGTTTAAAACTTCTGTTAAATATTTTTTCCAGTATTTGTAGAGAGGAATATAAACAATACAGTACAGTATTCTGGGTTTTGGTACATAGGGCCACTTGTGTCCTTTTTGTTACTAAATCATCGTATATGCTGAAAGAAAAATGAGATTTGCATTGTATCTTTAATTTAGGCGCAACATTTTTGTATACTTTAATAATGGTGTTGAAATCCCCATTTAGCAACATTCATTTTCTGTGTATCTGATGCCACCTGAAACAGGGGTGTCAAACATAAGGCCCCGGGATGGAACCGGCCTGCCCATGGCTTTTATGTGGCCCGCAAGCAACTAGTGCAAAGGAGTGCTCGAGGCAGAACGGGCAGAGCCACTCTGATTGTGGCTGCAGCCTGGTGGAACAGCCTCATCTGCAGCAGTCTGCCCATATGGTTTTCTTTTGCTCCCCCCTCCCCTGCCCATGAGGTCTTGCAGCGAGGATACACCAACTCAGAGCTTACCAGCTGCTGTCTTTTATGCAGTTTATGTCTCCAGTACCTGGCATTACATTTTATGGCACACATGGCTTGGCCTGAAAAAGTGACATTTATGTCAGATCCGGTCCGCGTGACAAATGAGTTCAACACCTCTGACCTAAAAGCTCTGTATATTGTACATTTGTCTTATAGCAGGATCACATGCTTGTACTTTAGTAGTTAATCAGGAATAAAATAAATCTGTGCTTCTAAACAGACTAGCATTGGAATCCCTGCTTAGCCCGTAGATTTTTTCCTAGACCTCTTGATGTGCTGTTGTGTGCCTTTATCAGCTTTTTATGTTACACTTACTGATCTGAAATAGATTTTTAGAACTTAAAGCTCCATTGATACTGGTCAGCAAAGCGAGTCAGTGTGCTAGCTAGCTAAACAGGTAGTTCTGGAGAATAACCCTTCTTTAATCAATGTTTTATTATCATAAGCCGTTTCTATAATATAGGGCAGAAGAATACACCCCAGACTAGTCCTTGTCCACAGAAACTCTGCATAACGTTTACCCTTCCACTTTATATGTCTTCATTGGATTTCAGTGTCCTGTGTATGTAATGCCATAAACAAAAAGTGATCTGTCCATTCACTCTCTCCTAATAACATAGTCCTTTTTCTCTTTCAGTCAAGTGCTTCTGCTCCTGATGTCGATGATCCAGAAGCTTTCCCAGCTCTGTCCTAAACTGGATGCCCTAAGCCAACCCTGCCCCTTGTTGGGCCCTCCTCTACAAGGCTTGCATGCTTAAGGATCCTAAAAACAACTAAGAAATTTAAAAAAGGGGACTCTCATTCATACCATTCACACCTAAAGACTGAATTTTACCTGTTTTGAAAATGAACTTCTCTTGCTACACAGAAGCAACAATATGGTAGTCAGTTTTGTATTTAGAAATGTAACGGTAGCAGGGATGTTTTCATAATTTTTTTCGGAAATTATGCATTCTTCATGGATACTTTTTTGTATTGCTGCTTGAAAATATGCGTTTCCAAACTTGAAATATAGGTGTGAACAGTGTGTACCAGTTAAAGCTTTCACTTCATTTGTTTTTATTTTTTAATTTAGAAATTTAGGTGTTTTCCCCCAGACTACAAACAATTTTAACTCTTGCGCACTCTTTCTTTTAATACTGCTTAGCAGATTGTTTTCAGTCCACGGTCAGCTGGGATATGTACAAAAATAATTTGGAAAATTGTTAGTACTGTGTGAAATACTAACTTCTGGAATATTTTGAGTTTTTAATACTTAAATCCAAACTTGGAGAAGTCCATTTTCTTCTATCTTTGGTAGCTTGTGTATTCAAAGTCTTTATACAAAAATGATATCGGATACTTGAAAAATAGTCAAAGCACATTGGTTTATACTCAAATACCTGCTTATAAAGCCAGCACTTCTGTTTGAATAATTGGTCTAAAGCCATTCTAAAACAAATTCTGTTACACCTCTCCTTTTTACCTTATTCCCTTTTCATCCACAAAACTAGTTGTCAGTTTGGTAAAACTTTGTTTAAAGTTGTTAATATTATTGCTACCCCAGATACCCTGTAGATAGGAGCAACTATTTTTTCCCCATGATGTGGGAGGTTGGGAAGGAAGTGGCATCTATTTCTAATACAGTTGGTTTAAACTACATTTGATATTGTCTGGCAGTGCAGTGTATTGACACAGAGATGCACCTGCATTTGGATGCATTTAAACACTTTCAGTAGCTACAGTCTTGGTCCTAAAGAAGAAACCAAAGGGCATGGTGTACTACTTTGGAGAAGGATTGTTTGATATATAAGTTGGAGAATAGTAAGCATCAAAATGGGACATCCTTGGGACGTAAACCAAAACTTCACTGCGTGGATTTTTTTCACTGTTGCTTCTCTGCTAGCTGACAAACGAATGTTTTATTTTCAGAGGGTGATTGTAAGTTCTCCTTACCACTGTAGAATTCTCTTAATCCCTGTGAACAGGAATGTTACCACTTTCAAAACACAAGGAACTTGAGAAGAGCAAACAATAAAAAGGACTACTTAGGATTTTTGTCTGCAACTTTTGTTAGGAGGCTAGAGTAGGAATAGCCATTTATTTAAGGTTTCCTACAGTTTGGGCTGCTTTTAGCATTTGTGCTTTTCTTAGGTACAAAACAAAGGACAATGCCCTATTTTTTTAAAAGCTGTACTGGATGGGCAAAAAGTATTCAACAATGGAAAAGTAAACTTACTTGCAGTGTTCAGATGGCTTAGATTATCTGAATGATCTCTATGAACATTTTTGTTTACATAAGCAAAGGTTACTGTATTACATTGGACTCTTGTTGCATTCAGCTGTCAACACAGTCTGGAAGAAAGAAGCAGATTTTCAGTGTATCAAATATATTTTGCCCCATGAGTGGTTAAGATAATAACCATTCTTTCAAAGTATTTTGGACTTCTAAGATCTCTCATTTTAGCAGTAGTCATTTTTCTAGGGTCAACAGGAGCATAAATTTTCAATAGCCATCTTCTCTCCCTAGCCCCTCCAATTTAATTTTTCTTTATACAGAATATATTGAAAGATGTTGATGTTATCTGTATCCTTAAACATTTTATCATATATTCACTGTGCAAGTATTCTTGTCCCCCAAAAACATACTTATTGAATAGTTCTTTGCTGTTCTGTATGCTCCCCCTTTCCCAGGCTAATAATGGCTCTTTCCACCACAAACCTTAGCTGTTTGTCCATGTTGTTCTGGAAAGCCAACTCCTATGCTATGCCCACTTGATACTTGGCACACATATCTTTCAGCTTGGCATACTGTAACATACATGAAGTTTAAGAAGGCCTTTTAAAAGTGGCCCATTTGCAGTTCTTTTAATAGCTGTGTATCTTAAATTGTGTCAAGCTGTGAAACAATTTTCTCTTAATATTGGTGCGTGTTAACAAAATAAAGGTTTATTTTCATGCTCTTTTATAAAAATGTCATGAAAAGTTGGCATTATAAATGCCTCTAATGCCAAGCATCTTGTTGTAGTTTTTAGTCCACATATCCCTGAATTCCTATCCAGGGAGTGGTGCCTTTATGCACCCGTTATCAGCAGTGGGCATGGCTTTTGCAAAATTATATCTGCCCACGCCATCTTTCTCTAGTATTAGCGATTAATGACTCATTTTCTCTCAATTCTTTGTTCTGTTGTTACACTGGTATATTAAGGGGCGAGGCCTGCATTTTTTAATGGGCCAGTACTGAGTACGAATTGGTTGACATTAATGTTTGAGCATGAAAGTTCATCTTGTGCCAACTGATTGGCATAGAATTTATCAGGTGAATGAAAGAGCACAAGCCCTTCTAAGGTAACCCTGAGGTTCACACTATGCCTGTTGTGACTCTAGGTCTTTCTGTTGGAGGGATGCTGCATCTAATGGTTGATTACATCTTGCCCAATGAGATTCACTTGCATATCATACCTGTTGACTTAATAAAAGTAGGACTGATGCTTCTGGCTGTCTTGAGTGCTCAGAGTATAGATATGCTACACTTAGGTGAATGGTAGTTGGGATGCTAATGGAAGTGATTAGCTGGCTACCTGTTTTTCTAAACTGATTCTCTTTTGCAGGATTTTAGGCTCTTCTTACGTGTGTGATTTCAGATGGGATGCCACTGTGGAGAATACATATATTCCAACAGAAATGCTGTATAACAGTGTCCTCTACTACCTTTCTGTATGTCTTGTTAACCTTTCCATATCATCTGCTAAACCAATTCCCAGCTGGATCTTGGTGGATTAGGAAGCATCCTGCGTGCATCTACTTCCCCCTGTATACAGTACAAGTAAAATGTGAATGAGCTAATGCATGGCACCTGTGAGGGAGTGTGGGAAGGGAATGCCAGTTGGTATATTTATTGCTCTTCCATCTTCCACTTCCTCAGCTGTGATTCTGGCACCCTGAGCTTGTGCCATTGCAGCACTGAGCACAGCACCTAATTGGCTATAAATGCTCAGTCTTGGTGAGCCAGTTTTGTAACTTGCGTTCATTGGCAGTGTATAAGAAGTTGAATAGCAAAAGCTAAACATTGCATCTGTTAAGCCGTGTTCTGCCAATTTCCACCCCCTTCTTGCCTTTGTTGTCAGAGTGGAATTAGTTTGATAGTATTGTAACACAGTGCCAGGAAGAAGGGGAATGAAAACAGCTACCAATTTGGCAACCATAATTTTTGCTGCATTCAAGAGAAAGTAGCAGCTTAACTTTTATTGGAAATGTTATGCATGCAGGAAAACTGTTCAAATAAGAGGTAGGTAAGAGTTGGACTCTGTGTCCCTCTAGGTTTTCATATTGAAGTCATAAGGTCAAGAATCTCTCATCTGTAGTAACTGCATTGGTTCCACACACAAGCCACTTCCAGTGTACAGTTCATAAGAGTGCAGCAAGGTATTGGCTGGCTTTGGGCCCACAACCACCACTTCGTTTTTTTATTAGAATGCTGAGATCCACCTATTCCAGCTGGAACTGATACATATCACAAAAGGCGGAAATTTGCAAATGCATTAAAAACCGATGCAAGTGCAACTTTCAAATTTGAATAATGTCCAGTAATACAAAAGATCTAAAATATACACTGAAACCCCAGCCAGTATTGTTTACAGAAACTTCTAGGTTAACAGGGTTGTGTTCTGCAAGAAAGGGGACATGACAGCAGTCAGTAGCCTTTAGTCACCCTTGCAGTTAGTATACATAAATTTGTATATATAGTATACATAAACTTTTTGTTGTACACTCCCTTTTGGGGTACATGTCAAGCTCATAGCTCATGTCCCTTATTTTGGAAGTTGCTCTCCTTTTGGTTGCTATGACTATTCAGTGGGAGAGGGAGTGAATTTTTTCTGCTGTCTCTAGTTATCACCACCATAGTCAGGAGGTCACAGTAAATGTGTGTCCCTTTGGACTAGATTTTTTTAATGGTTCATATCTTGCCTTGTTGATGCTGTGAAAGTCACTTCTGTGACTGCACAGATGGATGGTAAATCTATCAAGAAATGTTCTCTTTAAACTGAATTTACGGTGTGAAAAAAGCTTAAGTTCTATTGGCATTCATTGTAATTCTGAAATACATTAGACATTGTTTTTCCTACCATGTTCCTCAGCTAAAGAATTGATCTGCAGTCTGTTTCTTCAAGAACTGCACCAGTTGCTCTTTGAACCTTTGTGATCTTGAGCAGAATAATTTGAAGACCAGAAGCTTCAGTAGCTCTTCATCGTGCCTCCTACTTGGAAGCCTCCACCTCCTTGTTATCCCCCTTCATTTAACATCACCTGCATGCTGCATTGATATGTTCCACTGCCATTCCCACAGTGGAATCACTGACCACTTTAAAAAGTGTTGATGCCTGTGGCTTTATTTGCTCCTCATTTCAGAGGGTTATGAAGGCAATTACAGTATCTGAAAAGAAAGATGTGATTAGAAAAGACAAATACAAAAAGGCTGTTTTTACAAAGCATTCATATATCCGCCTGCATCTTCCAACACAGCTCCACATCTGTAATTAAGACATACCGTACCACATTTCTAAGGTGTCTAATGCCCCCTCTGTTTGCTTTCCTCTAAAGCGTGAAATGAAGGAAAGCTACTTTACTAGGCTGATACAGTTTGTAGTGAGCGTATCTATTGTTACCTGTTATGCGGGAGGAACAAAAATCTTACAAGATGGTGCTACAGTATTTGCCTTCTTGAGAGAGTGTAGGGAAGGGATTGTTTGGACAGGACTGGGATACTTAAAATACCCCAGAATGGCTGCACAAACTGCTGAAAACTTTAGCTGAATGCCAAATGAAGAAACTATCCAGACTGACATTTACAGAGATATTTCAGCTAGTCAATGCCAGGTGATTGGTGTGTGTGTGCGCGCTCTACTGGTGACCCTCAGGCTTAGCATTGAAGGCATCAGAACCAACCAGTACAGAAGAGGAGAGATGGCTTTTATACACAGCTGCTTTTCTCCATTCCCTGAAGCAATGCAACAGAAGCTGGTTCGGTATTGACCTTGTGCACAAATCCTCAATGTGTACCATTTATAAAAGCGACTGAGTAAAGTGGTACTTTCAGCCTGACATTCTGACTGCAGCTTCCACCTATGAAAAAGATTTATATTTTGTACATGAATCTAGGCTAGGGGCTGTATCTGATCAATGTCACTTTAGACTTCAATCTGTACACTTGCAGATTTTTCTCCATCTGCTGCTGCTTTAAGATGCCAAGGTGGGAGAGTGAAGTGGTTCATTGTTTTGGACCACTAATGAAGAGGGCTTAATGCTTGCTGTTCTTCTGGGGTAGGTCTATGCAAAGCAAGGGAGTTTCTCAAAGTTAAAACTTCTTACCAGAATGTGTTCCCATTGTAACTCCTTTCTATTTACACAGATATGTAAAACCATAATCCATGGCAAAGTTTTTATGTTTAATAATTGAAACAAACCAGTGCCCTCTAAGTAGTTTTGTCTTGACCTGTAATGTTCTTGGCAGCTCTGGAGTGTCTGCTCACAAATTGTGTTCAGCCATGCTTTTGGGGGGTAGGTCATGCCCAATGTACATATATTGGGGGAGAAATGTCTGTTTATACTCCAATGTGCATAGGCTTTGTATGCTGAAAAAAGGAAGTGTTTGCAAAAGTGTAGGCTCTGTGCAAGGTATGGCAAGGTGGAATTAGTGGGCATGATCCAGCTCATTAGTGCTGCCACCATCAGAGACAGCTTACACACTTAAAATGTCTGCACAGATGAAGGTACCACTTTCTCAGACAAGTTTAATTTAGTGCTCCATGTTGTAACTGCTTAATACACTAGTTAGGCTTGGATAGCAAACAGGAAAGCCAAACACTGGAATGTGCTGTGATGGGTGCTCTTGATCCTTAACAACTTGAGGCATGTTTAACAAGTAGGGCACCTGTTCTCAATATTTTGCGAATATGAATGTTTGGATAGCAAATGACTGGGAAAAAATTCTGGGTATATTCATAATTATTTTGCAAAACTATGAAGGATGAGCGTTCAAAAGCCTTGCCAAAATACATGTCTTTTGGACAACACAGGTTTTGTGACATTGCTACATGGCTGCTCTTTGTTTTGTGGATGTAGAGAACCTGGTGTTTTTGGATATTTTGTCCTGTTTTTAATGGTCAGGAGAAATAATTTCCCACCTGTGATTTGCAATAGAATTTTAGTCTGCATTATATTTTAAACAGAAACAAAGACAGTATAGAAACTGAAAGGGGGAGGGGAGCTGGTAAATGTTAACTGTTGTGACTGGCTTTGGCAGTCTGGCACATGAGGTGATCAGGACTTACTAAGAAGGGTACAGGGTTGGTTCAAATGTAATATGAAACTGATTTAATTCAACCTATCACAGCCAAGTTAATCATCCGAATGCCGGACACTACATTGACTGTGGTTGGTCAGAATCCGCCAAAACCAGCATTTGAAGCCAGGTTATGAAGATGTGGCGAGTCAGTACAGTGCAGTGGGTAAGAGTGTTGGAATAGTATCTGGAAGACCCATCGCATGCACACCCACATGAAAGCTTGCTGGGTGACCTTGGGCCAGTCACACACTCCTTGCTTAACCTACCTCACAGGGTTGTTGTGAGGATACAATGGAGGGGCGGTGAATCCAGTTAAGCCGCTTTGGGTCCCCATTGGGGAGAAAGGTGGGGTATAAATGAAGTCAAGAAATAAAATAAGCTGATTTATGTATTACAGTTAGTTTTATGCTTGGTTTTGCATTATGTTTGAATGCAGTATCCTTGCTTATTCCTGGCTCCTTAACTGCTTTGCACCCACCTTGCCTACAGAGTCGCCTGGCAAGAGCAGCTTGAAGATTAAAGGGTTCTTGCTTTAAGCCAGCTCTCCAGCAGGCTGTCTCTCCCTGCCGTTCCCTGGCTACAGATTTCTCTCGCCACTTCCTTAAAGGCTCAGCAATGCATCATGTTTATTTAGCTCATACCCTGAGAGAGAGGGAGCAATGCCAATGGAGACTATTGCCTGAGCTCCATCAACAAAGTCGTTCAGGCAAGCTGTTTACTCTTACTCTGCAGAGACAGTGGGCGTGTGGTTTTTTTTTTGCTGGACTGAGGCCAAATAAACTGGGCTGCTTCTTTGTATGCACTCCTGCTACATTCCCTTTGGGGAATAAAAGCTATATTGTCTCTGCTCAGGTCACCCCATGGTCTATTGCTGTGTGCCACCCCAACACCTTGAAAACAACATTTCCCAGAAAGCTTCACCAAAACAGCTAAGTGCCTTCTCCGATAAGATATTTCCTGCAAAATGTGTGTTTGAACCCTCAAAATGCCCCCAGCACCTCATTCACCACCTGCGCAACAAGCACATCTCGCTTGCTTTATGAGCCATCTGTCTCTCCAGCTTTGACATCAGGTTCTATTGCTTTTGGCCACTTATATTCAAGGACCTCAAGCCCCCCAGAAGCCAGGTTAAAGCAACGGACTTTATGAAGACTGGAGCTTTCATCAGCCTGTCGCTGAGCAAGCATGTCCAGGAAGGACTTGCCAATCTGTACCACAATGAGTCTGCAATTAGCTCTCCAAGGAGATAATCATGGGTGGCTTTGACCATAACGCTATGAAAGGAATGATCTCCTTAAGAAAAGATTCAAAGAGGATTCGTGATCAACAAATATAATTCATGGAGCCCAAGACCATGCCACAGAAAAATCTGGCAACCATCCTGTTGTAAAGAAGGGGTATTCCTGGCTACACAGCAGGAAGTAGCAATCAAATTCTCCCATCAGCATGGAAGGGCCAGCCTGAGCTCCTACTGCCGCCACCTCTTCAGTAACACCTTCTGCCACTGAGGTGCTGGGGCCATTGGTTGCCTTAAAAGTTGGGAAGATAACATGGCCAATCCAGCTGTCTCAGCCAGTCCTTTTAAGTGGCCTGTTTGAGGTCTAAAGCAGTTTCTGTGATTTGCTTCATTGCCTCCTAGGGTCATTGCCAGTACTTTGTGGATTCAAACACAACCTCTGTGGATCTTCACTGCTATTGAATAGGAATGATGCTTTGAAAAATAAATGCATAGCTTTGGAAGGAAGAGAAGCAATTTAGTGAACTCAAGCTACTTCCTCAGAAGGAGGCGACTTTTATGGTGGCTGATAGTTTGGGAAAGCCAGTGAAGAAAAAGAGCCAAATCTACCACTTGCTTTGGGCCGTGAATGTGCCAGGATAAATGTTTTTTAATTTCTCTACTAGGCATCATTAAACATTTCTAATGAGGGATAGTCCAGATGTCCTTGGTAGGAAAGGTGTCACCAAGACAACAGCATACTGATTAGGTCCAGAAGATTCTCCTCAGGCAAAGGTTTAAAGTAGTCAACTTAGCTTGGAAAAGCACTGCAAGGACAAGGAACTGGAAGAAACAGAGGCTACAGCTGGTGTCAAGCCTTTGCTGGGGTCTCTGCTGCCTTGTGTTCATTTCTCAGGGGAGGAATCTGAATGTTCAGTCAAGAAGATTATTATTTTAGCATTCTGCATCATTGCTGGGTGTACTTGGATTTATTGCTTAGTTTATGTAGAACATGTGTAGTTAGTAAAGCTTGTTACTTCTAAAGATCCTGGTATGCACTGACGACCACTGTTCCCTCTAAGCTGAGTTAGTGTGAGCTAGCTCACAGTTTTTTAGCTTCCAGCTCACACATTTTCGTCTTAGCTCAGGAAGGATGGCTCCAGAGCAACGTAATTTATGCAGTAGCCAAATCGCTCACTCACAAATTTAATGCCAGGAGCTCACAAAGTAGAATTTTTGCTCACAAGACTCCATAGCTTAGAGGGAACATTGCTGACGACCCTCAACTCTTGCCCATGTGCCCAATTTTCCAGTCTTCCAGGAATTGTAACCAAGCCATGCTAGAGAGGTAGGTGGGGTTAGAAGGATATAAGTGGGTTCACTCTTGTGTGTGCACAACTCCCCTCCCCACCTTTTAGTGAATCAGGGCACTGGGAGGCAGTTGGGACATTAGGGACATTGACTGGTGGCAGAACTACTGTGAAGTAACCCCAGAGCAGCAGGGAGAAATTCTTTTTCCTGGATCCAATCCTTTATAACTTCCCCTTTCTGTTGTGAATATAAACACTTCCTGCATTTGAGGGAGCTGGGACTTAGGCTGGAATGAATTATGTTGCCCTTAACAGAATTTATCTCCCTCCCACTGCAGCCCATAGATCTCCACAAGATGCTACCCCTGGGAGGTAGGGGACCTTGAGGAATGATGTGTATATGTGTGTGGGGGGGGTCCCTACCATACAGGTGGACCTGGTCCAGTAGCCAGCATCACACAGCTGCCCCTCCCCATGAGCCCCAGAGAGATTTGTGCTCTTGATCAATATCTCCTGGTGGTCCCTGGTCCGAGGGATATCTGCTTAGCCTCAACCAGGGCAAGGGCTTTTTCGGCCTGGTGGAACATGGTCCCCACTTGAGATCAGGGCCCTGCGGGACCTACCACAGTTCCGCAGGGCCTGTAAGGAGCTGTTTTGCCAGGCCTAGCTGAGGTAGTGGGTGTTCAATCTATTCCAGCCCCCTGTCCTGTCCACAGTACTGTTTTTGACTTCTTTTCCCTACTGTATCTGGACACTGGAGTTTAGGATACTGGAGGTCAGGGTAATTATGTTATAATGTATGGGTTTGATCTGCTATTGTTATTTATTCTCATTGTTGCTGATTTTATGTTGTGAGCTTCCCTGAGGCCATTTTTGGGGTACAGTGGGGTATGAATTTAATAAATACTTGCTGCAGTGGGGCAACTGAAGACATGGACAGATAAAGGTAGGTTGGCTGTTGCATGAGAAGGAGAGAAGGGAGCAGGAAAACAGGAGAGGCTGTGGGGGGAATTTAGGGAGGGAATGAGGAAATATGTGGGAGAGCAAAATTAGAGTTCCCCATATGTTCTTACTTGTCATCACTATCTGCTTCTCAATGTAGCCAAATATGTGGATACCTAATGCTAGAAGGTGGAGCCATTGACAGATACATATCTTTCTACAACTTGAGGGGGGAAAACACCCTGGTTTTCAGGAAAAATAACTCTAAAACCACAGCTAGTGCCACTGGTAGCCTTAGGTGGTCACTTGCTAACCAATGAGAGGTGTTGATAGGCCCACTCACAGTGGCAGCTTCTTAGTGAAGGAGTCTGGAGAAATTGTACCGGTGAGAGAATTATAAAGGCAAGAAGGTACAAAATATCTTAAAGCATATATAATTTGATGAACTTTCAGACTCCTTGAACGATGCTTATCTTGTATAAATGTCGGGTAGAGGGGAAAAAATGGTGCTGGAGAAAAGACCTTCTCCAGGAACTACACACACAGCAATGCCTTCTTGGACTCCTGAAGCAGCCACTGACTTTCCCAGCTACTGGTTTGGGCCAGTAGCATTGCGTCCTCTGCTGGACCAGATGTCTAGCATTAACTGTACTGTTTCCAGAAGCAACTATCGGGAATTGATAAAAAAGTAGATGAAACCGACAAAACCATAAAACGTTGAAGCCAAGATAGAAGACATTAAGCCGAAACTGGAGGCAGTGGAAAGAGAGCAGATCTCCAATAAATAGTAACTACTACAGCTTCAAATGGAGAAATCAATGTATGTTCCAAGCTTCCAGGGTATCCCAGAACAGAAAAGGGAGAATTTAAAAGAATTATTAAGCGAAGCACTGGCACCAGTGATGAACCTTAAAGGGGATGCACTGCAAAATGAGATGGACCTGATGTATCGAACCTATCCAGATTTTATCAAGAAAAATAAACTACCTGGTGAAATATTTGTTAAATTCTCCAAAAGACCAATCAGAAATGCAATACTGAAAGCAACAACTGAGAATCCCCTGGAAGTTAAAGGTCAAGAAGCGAGAATATTGAAAGACATTCCATTTGAGATATGGAAACGGAGATGACAATACAAAGAGCTAACTTCTTTCTTGCACAAGAATTCCACTCCCTTCAGATGGATATTTCCAGAAGCACTTATATTCAATCAGAATGATAAGAAGCTGAAGATTGATTCTGCGCAGAAAGCAAGGGGTTTTTTGGAACAACAACAAAACGATAAAAGACAAAGGAAAAGCAGAGGAAAAATTGCACGAAGAGGATAAAAGTGATCACGAGACTGATGATAGGTCAAGCAATCTTGGTAGTTCCTCAGAAGGTTCTGAATCGGAAAAAGGAGTAGTAGTTCCCAAACTGTTTAAAGTCAAACTGAAATACAAGAAAAACAAACGATAAGATAATCACTTTTGTAATAGAAGTATGAAAATTCATCTTTTGTTTAAAAAAATTAGAGTATAAAGTACCCAATCAGAAGGGCTTAAGTTAGCTTTATATAAAGAAATAGAGCATACAGTATGATAATTTTACTTTTTTCATTGTTATATTGTAAGAAGACATATGAGAACGACTTTACGTATTATGATCTTTGCCTTAAGGTTGTAGTTTTATATTTTAGGTTTTTTTAGTAACCTGTATTCTCCTTTCCATATGTAGTTTGTGTAGTATAAAAATAAAATTATAAAAAGAGTCTGGAGAAATCAGCTGAAGGTGAGGAAGACATCATCTCCCTCCTAGCTCTCCTCCACCCCTCCCTGCCTCCTTCCCCTCTCCCCAGCTTTCTCCTAGCAGTCTGCACAAAGCATTTTTCCTGTGCACTTTGGAGGATTTGGTGTATTTGCTGTGGGATATACTAAAATGAAGGCCAGGATTGTCTGTTTGGAGTAATGGGAGAGGTGTGAAGGCCCATTGGATATAATGGAAGCCAGGAATGCTAATTGACTTGCATAGGTTCCATTGAAATACATTATAGCACAAAAAAAGTTGCAGTAGCCAGGAATTCAGGAACCTCTGCCTGTACATTTGATATTGAAAAGCTGAGCTGGCTCAGTACTGCTTGGTGAAGCTCCAAGATTTGTACCCCAAAAAGACAGATTTTCTGACACATTGCACTTAGGGTAACCTAAACCTGAGATTACATTCTGAGGTAATTTGAAACTGTAGATTTATAATGACATTCTGAGGAAATTAATTTTTAAAATAAAAGTGAAAATCTAGCTGTAACTTTTAATCCTAATAAATTGGGTATATTGCTTCTGTTTAATTTTTAAAGAACTAGCACAACCCATGAGATATAATTTTTACATTTTAAGTGTGAACAAAACATGCAATCTCATTCTTTTCCATGTCATAACAAAACCAGCCCTTGCACTGCCTACAGCATGTGCTATATCAGAGTTGAGAAGTGATTAGTGAGAAATAATTGAGGACAGTATTAGACATGGCTTTGTTTTCAAAATTTCATCACTCAGCTTTAATCTAGGCTCATTGTGCAACCTTGACCAAGTCAGTGTAGCTTTTTCTAATCTACCTCTTAAGGTTCTTTTGAGATATTTGTTTATTTACTTCATTTGTACCATCTTTTTCCCCAACAGGAACTCAGGAAAGCGGCCCCATTATACTCTTGTGCCTGGAGCCTTCAAAAACCTGAACAGGCCCTGTCTAAAACAAAACCACTGGGGTTAGCCCCCCAAATGCTAGAAGCAATGCCTGTAACTTTAAGAAGCCTCTGTGACTGTTACTAGACAACCACAACAGTTTTGCTAGTTGAAGGCTAGTTGCCTTGGTTTCTGCCAGTAAAGGGCAGCTTGGAAGGATCAGGGCCCTTTCTAGGGCTGTTTGGGCCTTTGAGGGGGAGGACTTATCAGGGTCAGGCCTGGTGGCAAACTGATGCCATATGAGTTGCATGAGGCACCCAAAGCCTGGTTGCTTGCTACTATTCAACATAAACCAAAATGAGAGAATCACTGAAAGTAGATATGTAAACAGAAACAAAACCATGACAATTACTAAGAAATCTCATGGCATATATTGATTAAACAAACAGCTTCAATCCACAATAAACAATAAAGTTTACATTGACCTTGTGTGTGTATGAAATGGATAAATGTTTGTGAGATGTGAGAAGGATGTGTATTATTAAGCTTTTGAATTGTTCTGCCTTTGATAAAGCCAAGTGAAACGGATCCACAGGCTGGCAGAATTCGTCAGATGGAGTGGGCACATCTTATTCTTCAAAGGAGGGACTAAATCATCTTTGAAATATAACAAAATATTAACCACATCTCAAGTGACTGCTGTTTTCATATTCGCAGGGGTGGAAAATGGTCAGTAAAATCAGTAAAAGTCAGTTTTTTCACCTTAGTCAGTAATTTGTCAGTTTTTTTAAAAAACTGGCCAGTATTTCTTTGATTTTTGTGAAAGCAGTTTGTGTTTTTTTGTTTTCATTACTGCATTTTGGGGGAAACATGACTTCCCAGTGAGAAGACAGATTGTTTTCAGTTCAGTTATGAAGTACTTTAAGGACTTTGTTCCTAAGAGTAAAAGTGATTTGATGAAATCTTCCACAAAATACAGAAACATAATTAACCTCTTAAAACATGAGACAATGAAAGCAGAGGTGATATTTTGTTGCACGAGTGCCTGCTTATTTACAAAGTTCAGTGGAGTGTTCCAAAAAGAAGAGCCTTTGGTGCATGTAATGCACAGTGAAGTAAAAACACAACAAGAAGAGATTGGATTTATACCCCGCCCTTCACTTGGAGTCTCAGAGCGGCTTACAAACTCCTCTCCCTTCCCCTCCCCACAACAGACACCCTGTGAGATGGGCGGGGCTGAGAGAGCTCTGACACAAACTGCTCTTTTTCAAGGACAGCTGTGCCAGAGCTTGTGACTGACCCAAGGTCACATCAGCAGGTGCGAGTGGAGGAGTGGGGAATCAAACCCGGTTCTCCCAGATTAGAGTCCGTGCACTTAACCACTACACCAAACTGGCTCTATGTTTGTAAGAATTCAGCACAACTGTCCCTTAAAGCCTTCAGTGATGAGCACTGCATACCTGTGGGAGACGTAATCAGTGAAAGTAGAATCTGTGACAAACTGAAAAAAAATTCTGAAAAGGAACAACTACTCTTTTTAACAGGAGCAAAAAAACATTTCAGAGCAGCCTGCAAGCACCTTTTACTCCAGTCATCTTTGGACAAGCCCATCCTCAGATATCTTCAATGTTTAGCTTCAGCACAGAGAGTCAAGGAAGGAACCCACAAGGATATAATGAAAGTAGCAGCAGCACTCCTGATGGATATTCCAATGGACATGATTGCAGATGAATGGAAACTTCTTAGACTTGAAGATGAAATTGCCAGTGAAACTTGCCACATTGATACATACTGGAATCAGTTCTTTGAAAAGACAAAACCATCTGGAGATCCAAAATACCCACTGGTTACCAAGGTGGTGAAAACAGCATTATCATCATC
This sequence comes from Gekko japonicus, assembly GCF_001447785.1. Lineage (NCBI taxonomy): Eukaryota > Metazoa > Chordata > Lepidosauria > Squamata > Gekkonidae > Gekko > Gekko japonicus. The sequence continues at coordinate 1,812,876 of NW_015169172.1, forward strand.
ACATGGTAGTGCGGACATAGAAAAAGTGTTTTCAATATCTGGACACATTTTGACCAGTGTTCTCTCTAAGCTGAGTTAGTGTGAGCTAGCTCACAGTTTTTTAGCCTCTGACTCACACATTTTTGTCTTAGCTCAGGAAGGATGGCTCTAGAGCAAACTAATTTATGCAGTAGCCAAATCACTCACTCACAACTTTTATTTAATCCCCGGAGGGATATTTTTTATTTTTGCAATAAACTACAAAACTACAAAGAAAATATTAGGGAGGGAACTACATCTAGGGATAAAGGATAGATAAGCACACTATACTAAAACCCCAAGAGGAGGAGATCTTACCCCTGTTAGTGTAAGTGTTAATACCATAAGTGTTAGTATCACAATATACTTGTAGAGTTCTTGTTTTATCTCTTCAATGTTTATGTGTTAATATGTTGTGTCGAGGTTTGCGCGGTGCTAGCCCACTGCAGGTTGTGAGTGGTGTGAGAGTATCAAAGAAGACGTAAGTCTTATAGGCTTGGTGTAAAACTATATACTATTTATTTACACGAGCCTCCACCAATATATTGCACAGAACGTCAAAATGCTCACGCAGACACCAGGTTTCCATCAGGAAGGATGGTACATTGTACAGCATCACATATATACAAGCATTGTCCAATCAGGACCCAATGCTGAGTCACTGTTAATTAGCTCTGCTATCAACTAGACAGAACTGGTTGGAGCCACCTCTACTGACACTGAGCTGTCAGCTCCTGTCAAACAGATTGATATGATCTACAGCCAGACTTATAGAACACATGGATGTTGACACTCCCCCTTAAGTCTGTGCTGTAATCCCTAGTTTACCAGTACATTGGCGCAATACTGGATTTGACAACATGCATGGCTTACCTGCTCCACGACAGGGCAACAGATATAATTTCTTTAGCCACCGTCGTCTGTACCCAACCCTCCGTCACGGCCTTCCAAATTCAGAGACTGCTTGGCCTGATGGCTGCAACTACGTCAGTTCTCGTCTTTGCAAGACTCAAAATGCACCCATTACAGTTCTGGTTTATCCGCAATAACGACCTGTCAAAAAACGCACACACTGTCGTCCTATCCCCTCTTCCCAGCATACAGGACTCATTACTTTGGTGGACTGTCCCTTCAAATATTCTCCAGGGAGTGCCCTTCCACCCTCCGTCACCCGAAGTCACCATAACGACGGATGCTTCCCTGACAGGATGGGGTGCAAACTCCATGGGACTTTCTGTAGGAGACAAATGGGATGCGCAGATGAGGAGGTGACACATAAACGTCCTAGAACTGCTGGCTATACAGCACGCTATCACCAGCTTCCTACCTTTAATCAAGGGAAGGTGTGTCACAGTCCTCACGGACAACACCACAGCGCTCTCTTATGTCAACAGACAGGGAGGCACTGTTTCCCTACGCCTCTGCAACCTTGCCATCCAATTGTGGGAGCTTTGCATCACCAACAACATTTTCCTTGTGGCCACTCTCACTCCCGGACACATGAACGTGCAGGCAGACCATCTAAGTCGAGCAGGACTCAATCTTCACGAGTGGGGGATGAACCCAACATACCTCTTTCCACTCTTCCACATGTGGGGAGCTCCCCAAGTCGATGTCTTTGCCACCAGAATCAACAAAAAGTGTCCTCTGTTCTGCAGTCGAGGAGGCAGGGACCCACAATCTCTGGGAGATGGTCTCCTCTACCCTTGGTCCACGGGAGTTCTTTACCTGTTCCCTCCCTTACCTCTGCTTCTGAGAGTGGTCTGCAAAATACTCAGAGACGGTGTGGACTGCATCTTACTAACCCCATGGTGGCCAAGACAACCTTGGTTTTCAACAGTCCTTGAGTTATCACAGGGGATATACCATCAATTCCCTCTGGCTCAGGACCTCCTCCTCCTCTTCGACTCCCCTCTCTTACATCACGACATACCACAATTGAAACTGACGGCATGGAGAATAACATCACCAGCTTCTCCACTCACGTAACGAACGTCCTGTTGAATTCCAGGAAACCTACTATGCGGAGGTCGTACGATTATAAATGTTCTTCCCTAGGTGATGACGCCCCTCGAGCCACCTCAGCGGGGCTCGAACGAGTTTTCCAATTCCTCCTTTCCCTAGCTGACTCGGGACTTTCCAATTCTTCGTTGAGAGTTTATTTGACCGCTCTTTCAGCCTACCATGTTCCAGTTGATGGATGTACTTTGTTTTCACATCCAAAAAATGTTTTTTAAAAGGTTTATTGCATCTCTAACCTCCTGTCAAGACTCCAGTCGCTCCCTGGGACCTTCCTCTAGTTCTCCACCAGCTCACGAGGAAGCCCTTTGAGCCGCTCGAAACATGCGACCTCAAACTTCTAGTGTGGAAAAGGGCCTTTTTAATTGCTGTCACCTCGGCTAGACGAGTGGGAGAAATATTGGCTTTCCGGCATGATACACCTTACCTGTTGTTTTTGCCAGCCGGAGTCCGCCTTGTCCCAGACATCTCCTTCCTGCTG
>NW_015169172.1:1815588-1826328 GCF_001447785.1 Gekko japonicus
TTGACAACTGTTCATCTCTTACACGTCAGCACGTCTGGGCACTCGCATCACGGCCCAGCGCCTGTCAAAGTGGATTGTGGGTCTCATCCGTCTGTGTTACCAGATCGCCAAACAGCCATTGCCTGGTCCTATCAGGGCTCATTCTACCAGGGCTGTCGCGACTTCCACTGCCTTCCTCCAGGGAGTGCCACTGATGGACATTTGCAAAGCCGCTACGTGGGCCACGCCTAATACCTTCATAAGGCACTACGCCCTAGGCGTCCGTATGAACACCAATACCAGCATGGGACGTCACATTCTGTCTTCAGCTACGCAGTAAAAGACCTGCCAGCACCTTCCTCCAGGTAGGCTACTGCTCGCTAATCTCTCATGGGTGTGAAGCACAGAGACCACGTCGAAGATAAACAGGTTGCTTACCTGTAACTGATTATCTTCGAGTGGTCATCTGTGCATTCACACCACCCGCCCTCCTTCCCCGCTGCTGTCAGCTTCTACATTTCTAATAGGGGTTGATTTGCAGCAGTTTGAAGGAACTGGCGGGATGTCCATGCCCACCCCTCTGGGCATGCACAGTGGGGTTCCTGCACATGCCCGAGGGACTGGGCACGAAAATCCGTTAAAAGAGCTTGCTACAGCACCGATCAATCCAGCGTGCGTGCACTGAATCCCATGGGTGTGAATGCACAGATGACCACTCGAAGATCATCAGTTACAGGTAAGCAACCTGTTTTTCTCTGAACATGGTAGTGGGTTGAACCTACTGCAGCATTTTCATAGGTTCAAGAGGTTTTACTGGCAGAATGTTCAGATTCCCTTTCCTGGAACAGCCCCAAATGCTCTCTGACATCCAGTTCCTGCTGTGAGGCTTCAATAGTAATATAGCATAAACCACACTGGGGATGTCTGCTCTAAACTAAGAGGGGATACTTTCAAACCAGCCCAATGAGGGCTACATAGGCTCCAGAAGTGACAGAATGTTGAGAGTAGCTCATGGTTAATTAATTAAGGCGAGTGGGGGATAAATCAGCCTGCTCAAGTGCCCCAGGTCACAGAGTATCATTGAGGGGGCGAATGAATGAGATCTTCTACTGGTTTCTCACATCTCTCCCCCCCCCCCCCCGGGGGCCCCCATGAGGCCATGAACCTTGCATCTGGCAGTAGGAAGAAAGATTATGAGAAAATGTCAATCTGAAAAAAATTGTACTGGACAAAGAATTTAGCTGCTTGTTACACATTTTAGGTTATTACTTTGCATAAGTATCTGACTTTATTTGAGCACAATCAGTAAGCACAAACAGCATTTAAATGTTCTCAGTTCCCCTTCCCAGGTTTGACATTGCCTCTTGGAGAAACACAGCTTACACTACAGCAGGGGTGGCCAAATTTGCATAACGTAAGAGGCACATAAAATAAACGTTAGATATCTGAGAGCCGCAAGACATGAACAAATATTACACACATGTTTTTATTGAAAATATGCAAGTTTGCTTTTTATTAACATAAAATGAGACCGTCAACAATAAAAACAAAAGGGGTAAAACAGATATTGATAATATTTATTTGTCCAATGATATTTATTTGTTTGCTAATGATATTTATCTAAGAGAAAGAGAGACATAGAGAGAGGTGGAAAGAAAGAATGAAAGACGTGGAAAGAAACAGAGAAACAAAGCAAATAGATGGGGGGAGGAAGGAAGGAAGAGAAGGGGAAAAAGAGAAAGAAAGAAAGGTGGAAAGAAAGCAAATAGATGGGGAGGTAGGGGGGAAAGAAAAAGAAAACAAATAGGGAGGAGGAAGAAAGAGAAAGATGGAAAGAATGAAAGTGGTGGAAAGAAAGGAGAGAGAAACAGAAAGCAAATATATGGGGGAGGGAGGGAGAGAGTAAGAAAGAAAGCAAATAAATGGAGGGAGGAAGAGAGAAGGAAGGAAAGGAAAAGAAAAAGTGAAAAGAAAGAAAGAGGTGGAAAGAGAGCAAATGGAGGAAGGGGGAAAGAGAAAGAGAGAAGTGGAAAGCAAATAAATGGGGAGGAAGGAAGGAAGGGGGAGGTGGAAAGAAAGCAACTTTAAATCTGTTCTCCAAACTCCCCCCCCAACCCCCCCCTCCAGTTTAGCTTGGAGATGGGATTAAAGAGACAAAAGCCTTCTCCAAGCTGGCCAGCAGAGGGGGGTCTTTGAGAACACATATAAAGTTAAATTTGCTTTCTTTCTCGCCCCCCCCCCACCATCAAGCCTACCCAGGGAGGGGAACATTGGCTGGGGAAGGGAAGACTGATAGGGGAGGGATGCCTCCCCTTCGCTTCCCAGCTGCCCTGCCAGGAGCCACACAATATGTGTGAATGAGCTGCATGCAGCTCCTGAGCCACAGTTTGGTCACCCCTGCACTCAGGTAATGTCAACAGGGTATTTACTTTTAAAATGCTGCAGCTGAATATTAGGCTTGTACAAAGTGACAGGATTTTACCGGTTTTCGTGACTTGTTGCTCCTTTCATGCTGATTTCCCCATGTATTGGGTTAATAAAAGTACTTTCTATTTAAGCATCCATGTCTCTTCCCTCTTTTTCTTCCTGGAAGATTTACTCTATCAAAACTGGGAGCCATGCAAAACAGAGGCAAAAAGGTTCTGTAATTTACCCAATGTATGCTTTGTGAGATTCTTCCTGTGAAAAAGGGGACAACCTTTGCATGACAGACCCAACAGAGGAACTAACTTGGATAACACAATGAGTTCAGTGCTTTGCTAGCCAGTTAAGGGGTACTAGGGAGTGACTTAAAGCTCCCTGTCCAAGGCTCTTTGGATTTTATTCTCAGGACTCAAGAAGCAAGTGGGTACCAAGACATTGTGAAGTGCAATGGTGCCTCTATTCACCTTGCTGAATTTCAATAAAATGTTTTTGTACCAAGAATATTTTTGGGCTGCAGGAATGGAGGCAAGATGACATGGATTCTTGACAGCTTAATCTGTGAAAGAATTACAATCCATTTTTATGGCATCTAGAGTAAGCTTTCCACCGAGAGAAAATGTCTGGGGCAGAAAAGTTCTTGAGAAAATATTAAATGAATTGAACTCTGCTTCACTGCTGACTTCTGCTGTGTTTGTAATGGTGGGCAGAATGGTTGAAGGCAAATAGTCTAGCGTTGTATCTTCAAGGGGGTTGACAAGGTAGTCAGAAAATACCTGGCCCTGATTTGGTTCTTCAGGTGCAACTTTCTTGTATAAGAAGAGTAACTGGTGCTGATCTAGCGTGTCACTAATCAAAAGGTGGTGGTTTAACTTGTCCATGGTGGGATTTTCTTCTTGGAACCTCTCAGCTGGCCATGTGTGGCTTTCCATCGTCTCTATTCTTTCTGAGAACAGCACGTCCTCAAAACCACGGGACTGTCTTTTTATCAAGACTTCTTTTATTTGTAGAGTTTCAGGCTCTTCCAAGTTGTCTAGATTATTTAGGAACTGGCTGGAATATGAACTCAGCTCATTCTTAATGAGAGACAGAGAAACACCAGTACAGTGATCATGCATGAATAAGTATGTATCTTGCTCAAAAGAAACCTTTTTCCTTTGCATAGAAGCCAGTGCTTTATAAACACTGCCAGGATGTATATGTTTAAAAAAAAAAAAAAAAAAAGCTCTTTTAGTGCTCAACCCACACAACTTCTAGCAGGTAACAAGAGGAAATTACAAGAAAAAATATTTCATCCTGGAAAATTGCCTTTTGAACAAAATGACTTTTAACAGGAGGAAGACTTGCAAATATGAGCCTGCAATCCACACCCTGTTTGCTGCAAACATCCCCCCCCCCCTCAGCTTCTTCAGCAAATCTGCATTTTTAATATAGAGAAACCAGTGAGTCAGCTAAGATAATTGTATTAGAGATTCCAGGCTTACCTCCACAGATGTGATTTTTTTAGCCCATGAAGAATTGGCAGGATCTGGAATAGCTTTATTGTACTGTCTATGGATGTGAACAGAAAAGAGTGAGAAACCCCTAGCAGAAAGTGGAACAGAACAATATATGCTTAAACTTCCCGTTGGAATGCTCCCCAAAAACCTGCTCATGCAAAGTACATCTTTGAAGTTCTAAGTTCAGTAACTACAGAAGGAGGAGGAATCCAGAGTCCCAACATAAGGTCTGTTCTTTTATTTCTATTGACTTGAACTGCCAGGAGTTATTTGGATAGATCTAACCATCCTCCAAGTAACCTTCCTCCAGCTTAAGTGGCTCTTCTTCCAATGGTAAAACCATTTAATCTGGAATAAGCTTTCTTAGTTTGGAGGAAGCCTTCAGACTTGAACCAAAAGGAAATCTGGATAAAAATATTTTAACAAATACATTAAAAATAAGAAACGGTTCAGTTAGGGGGTAGATCTATCCCACTGATTTCTTATGAGCGACAGCATGGCCAACTCTTCTTCAGTGATTAAACTGATCAACCTAACTTCGTAAAAGATGACAGAATTCCTGACAGATGAAAATTGCATTCATAGGTTACTTGGCACAGAACAAGATTCTTTGTTTCTTCAGAGGCTTTTCCTTAAGGCCTTATTAGAAGTGGCTGGTGTGTTGAACTGAGGTCTCCAGATCTTCGTCTAAGTACTCATTCAGAGGCGAGCTACATTTTGTTTATACTAATTTGCCTGTGTGTTCCCCACAGCCACACAGCAGCTGCAGGGAACAAGAGCCTAAATAGGCTTGGAGGGTTAGGGTTTCTGCCTCCCCCACAAATAGTTTTCTCATGCAAAAACTGCATGGGGGAGGAGTTATGTCACTGATAGGGTTGCCATCTCTGGGCTGGGAAATAGCTGGAGATTTGGGGAGTAGAGCCTGGGGAGGGAGGGACCACAACAGGATATAATGCCATCATGTCTGCGCTCCAAAGCAGCCATTTTCTCCAGGGGAACTGATCTTGGTCATCTGGAGATCAATTATAATAGTGGGAGATCTCCAGGTGCTACCTGGAGGTTGGCAACCCTGCTGATCTTCCTGCTTTGTATGCACATATACGTCTTGTGGAGCAGCAAAATCAGCAAAATAAACCCCCACTTCAGTTTTCCCACAAGAAAGCTACTTAGGTGGGGAGGCAGGAGCCCTTCCCCCTACAGTGCCGTTCTGAACCCATCTGGGCTCTTTCTAAAAACAGAAGCAGTTTCCTGCACCTGCTGTGTGGCTGCAGGGAATGTGGGCCAACTAATGTAAACACATGTAGAAATGTATCATGTCACACGTGAAAAAATGTATCATGTCAATAAGGCTCACTGAGTGATTAGGGATGCCACCTCCAGGTGGAACCTGGGGATCTCCGGGAATTTCAGCTACAGAGATCAGTTCCCCTGGAGAAAATGGATGCTTTGGAGGGTGGACTCTATGGTATTGTACCCCACTGAGGTCCCTGTCCTTCACAGGCTCCACCTTGAAATCTCCAGGTGTTCCCCAACCTGGATCTAGTCACCACCACCACCACCCCTCTGCAGGCAGCCAGGCAACCTTGCAACCCTAGATTACGGGCCAGTAGCATTCTCTTAACTTGGGTGGTTGTGAGGATAAAATGGGATGGGAAAGAACCATGTATGCTGCCCTGAGCTCTTTCAAGGAAGGGCAAGCCAAAAACAGATGGATTTATCATTGACACGAGTGGAAGCAGGTCCTGTACATTGAACCTGAACACCTTTTTTCCTGTGCACATTTCTGAGCTAGTTCTGTGATACACACTGAGAGTGTCTCGTTATGTACTTGACACAATTATGCACTCTAAGGGAAAGGAATGTGCTCACTTACTGTAGCCTTGCATACACTGCGCAGCAGGTCACCACGGAAATGCCTATAATGCAAAGGACTACAACAGGAGCCCATCCAGGTTCATCGGTAAATGCAAGGCCTGTTTATAAGGAGCAAAATCAATTGTTATATGTATGGCAACAAAAGATGTGGCAAGAAAAGCTTAGAAATTCCCACATACAGTTAAGAATCAAACATGCTTGCCTCTAATGCTCTGATTTAACCCTGGTTCTAGCATGCAAATGAGATTTGCTGCTGCTAGGGTGTGTATGTGTGTTTGCTTTCCAGAATAAACAGTTTACCAGTCTGTATAGCTCATGTACATTTCTATATACTGGATGTACCCCCACTCCTATGGAAGACCTGCCAGAGTAAAGTCAAGTCATGCAAGCAATAAGAAATCTAATTTATGCAAAACGAATGACCTTCCAGCTGTAGGGATGCTTTATACAATGATGCTTGTTAGATAGTGTTTCGTTTGAAACACCCCCACTCCCATAGGCAGTTCTCCCAAAAACACCTTTTCAGGGCCAAAACTATGACAGGTAAAGATGTCCATGTGCAGAATGCCTTCTAACAGGAGACAAATTTCCCCCCAAGCTTCAGGTACTTTTAAAACAAATGTAAGCTCTGTTAAGATGTATTGCTGAAATAATCATGCATCATTTAAGCATCTTTGATCTGATTAGTAAAACTTGCAGAGTTTTCTCGCTGACACTAACAACCCAAAAAAGAGTTCCAGGTGAAATGCAAGGCTGCTTTGTGGGAAAAGCACTTAGATGGATCTAATGGTAACTATGCAAAGCAGAATGGGACTTGCCTGCCTCTCCCATCCCATTGCAGCCCACTAAGTTCCCCTAAAGAGGGCTGAGGTGGCTCAGAGGTTAAGACACTGAGCTGCAGACCGGAAGGTCTGTTGTTCGGCAGTTCGAGCCCCTAGTGCCATGTGATGGAATGAGCTCCCATCTCTAGTTCCAGCTCCTGCCAACCTAGCAGTTCAAAAGCAAGAAATTGCAAGTAGATAAATAGGTACCACTTAGGTGGGAAGGTAACAGTGTTCCGTGCGCCTCGACGACTAATCATGCTGGCCACATGACTACGGAGAAGTCTGTGGACAGCGCTGGCTCTTCGGCTTGGAAACGGAGATGAGCACCGCCCCCTAGAGTCGGATTCAACTGGCTTTTGAGCAAGGGCAATTTACCTTTACCTTTAAGTTCCCCTAAATGCTGTTCCTGGGGGGGGGGATGTTTCAGAAAAATGAGTTCTGGATCCAACCCATGAAAAATACAAAACAGGACTGCCATGTAGGGGGACAAACTGCCACACTCTTTCTCTTGCATTAATTTCTTAGTTCACTGCTTATAGTCACTGTTTATATACAGATGCTATGCATCTGTACTATTGAAGGTTTATTCCCTCTCCTCAGAGCAGAAATGGAGGCATTGTCCACACCCTTGTCAAGTACAATTTCCAAGATTCTTGATCATGAGAACAAAATTGATTTAAAGATGATGTAGATATGTCCTGATATGGTAACTATATATGCCTAGTACAGAATAATAAGAATTAATTCGAATATCTGTAACCCTCTTAAGCTAAGGAGGCTGCCTTACAAATACTCATAATTATGTAATTATACTATATATAATTATAATAATGTAATTATTATAAATAATAACTTAAGAATTAAAAAGGCTGCGCAGTACAAAATGGTTTCGCAAACCTACTTGGATAAATGATCAGGACTTGTGCTTTTTCCTGCTGTATATAGGCATATTGTAAATAGGATCCTAATATGTAATTTTGGTACCACTAACTGTGTCATATTAGCACTTACGCTATGTTTTTCAGTCTTCTAATATCCTAATGCATTCATTATTGAATGTCCCATTTTGTTGATTGTAGTGACTCACTATTTGTAATCCGCCTTGAGTCCCTGTGAGAAAGGCGGACTATGAATAATGTAAGTAAATAAAGTAACTTCAAAAGCCGGGGGTTGTCACTGTGTGTTTCAGTGCTTCAGTGCTTAGGAGACAATGTACTGCCATTATAATATAGATTGGTGTTAGACTATTGACATGTTTTTGATGGTTCATATATTATTTTGGCTGTGCTAAACTGCTATGATACATACTGATAATGTTATTGATTCATATAGTATTTACTGGTGTTTGTTTAATGATTGAAATATTTGAATGTTTTGCTTTCTTAAATATTTGTATCTGCCACGAGCCCACCATCGCCATTTTAAAGTGATTTAAAACACCACCGGGTACTTTTCTGAGGTGCTCCTGCTGCCCCCCCGCCTTTTCAAGTGCCAAAACAGCTCTCTCTCTCTCTCTCTCTCTCTGTGTGTACACGGTACCATTCTGGCATTTTGAAAGGCGCATGTGTGTGTGTGTGGGAAACAAGAGTGCCTCATCCCACTGTGCCGAGAGCAGCATTTAAAACTCATTTTGAAGTGGCATCATCATCCCTGTGGTGAACATGGGAATCCTTTCACATCTAGTTTGGCCCTAAGTTAAGACTTTGAAATTTAATAAAATGTAATAAAAGTATTGTGAAATGTATAGGGGGAAATAATGTCCTATTAAAATGGACTGCTTTCTTTTTTTTAATGACTTGATCTTGAATTTAAACAAGGGTAAGAATTTGGACTTTACTGAATATGTCCTGAGCCAAAAACAATTTCTTTGCATTCTTCAGCTCAAGTATGAAATGTCACCTCTGATACAAAGACCACATAAAATACCCTTTGGTTGAGTCCTTCCCCAGCAGCTACAGAAGCAGAGTATCATAATTACTTTCATTCCCTTTAGGACCCTCTCCAGCCTTGGTGGAAGCTGTCATCCATAAAATATATGCAACACCAGCCTGTACGTTTTTAATGGAAAATGGCTGTGTAGATGCTTTAGGAATGTCTAGAAAGAAAAAGATGCAAGGGTATTATTGTTTCTTCTTGAAGAGAAACATGATTACAAAGCTGAAATTCAATTGTAAGTACCTCATTAAACCATGCCTTTCCTTCCCTCCCTCCCCCCACAGCCATTGGGAGGGAATAGGGGGGGGGCATAAGGTGGCCAGATCCAGGTTGGGGAACTCCTGGAGATGGGGGGGGGGGGGGAGCCAGGGAGGGACAGGGAGCTCAGTGCAGTACAGTGGTACAGAGTCCATCCTCCAAAGTAGCCATTTTCTCCAGAGGAACTGATCTCTGTAGTCTAGAGAGGAGCTATAATTCCAGGGGGGTCCCCAGCTCACACCTGGAGGTTGGCACCCCTAGGGCCAGGCTGGAAAAACAGGAAGACAGAGGGGCACAAAGAGTAAGTGAGTGAAGGGTGGAAGTGGAGTCAAAGAAAAAAGGAATGCTGAGAAAAGGGAGAGAGAGAGGTTAAAAGGAAGGAAATTCTCTCCCTGAGTCCTAATGGGTCCCCCACCAGTTATGTCTAATTTTTTCCTTTGCAATGCCTTGGGTTTTTAAGCTTCCACTCAAGCATATTAGCTCAATTTTTCCCTATAAATTCCAGAACACAATTTTACTGCTCTCTGTTTAAAAGCTGAATTCTCATTTTTTAGTATCCCGTGCAGTATAAAATGTCCTAATTTTGAGCAGGGACTCACCATAGACTTCAGTGTCCACACTTGGTGATTTCTGCTGTACATATATTTTGTAGCTAACAATACAGCCCACTTGCTGCTCTTCTGGAATTTCTGTCCAGAAGACCAATATGCTCCCATCTCTTACAGTTGTATCAATATGTGGTCCAGTTAATGCAGCTGCAAAATATAGAATCTTCTTGAGAAAACAGAACTAGCCTGTTATGCTGAATCACAGACTGAAGTATCTATTGCCCTTACCTTTTGCTGATGCAGCTCCTGTAGTGGAAATTGATTTTTCTGCTCTGTTCCCATAAAGTGCAAACACATGGATTTGATAACACACATAAGGCTTTAGGAGCTCTAGAAATTAGAGAATGATGTGTGAGCCGGAACTGACATACATACATCTATGATGTCACTCTCCCTCATGGATCACTGCCTTGTCGTGGTGAAGGGGCTTGCATGCTTCGATGAGGCTGTGGGCTATGCCATGGAGGGCCACCCAAGACGGACAGCCACAGCAGAGAACTCAGACCAAGTGTGATTCACTGGAGAAGGAAATGGCAACCCACTCCAGTATTTTTGCCAAGAAAACCCCATGGACAGTATCAAAAGGCTAAAAGATATGACGCCGGAAGATGAGCCCCTTAGGTCGGAAGGTGTCCAATATGCTACTGGGGAAGAGCAGAGGGCAAGTACAAGTAACCCCAGAAAGAGTGAAGCGGCTGGGCCAAAGCCGAAAGGACGCTCAGTTGTGGATGTGTCTGATGGTGAAAGGAAAGTCTGGTGCTGCAAAGAACAATACTACACAGGAACCTGGAATGTAAGATCTATGAATCAAGGTAAGCTTGACGTGGTGAAAAATGAGATGGCAAGACTGAACATCGATATCTTAGGAATCAGTGAACTAAAGTGGACAGGAATGGGCAAATTTAACTCAGAAGACCATTATATCTACTACTGTGGCCAGGAATCTCATAGAAAAAATGCTGTGGCCTTTATAGTCATCAAGAGAGTGCTAAAGTCAGTATTGGGATACAATCTCAAAAATGACAGAATGATTTCAGTCCGATTCCAAGGCAAACCATTCAACATCAAAGTAATCCAAGTCTATGCCCCAACCACTGATGCAGAAGAGGCTGAAGTGGACCGGTTCTATGAAGACCTACAATACCTCATAGAACTAACACCAAAAAATGATATCCTCCCCATCATAGGGGACTGGAATGCGAAAGTAGGAAGTCAAAAGGTAACCGGAATAACAGACAAGTTTGGCCTTGGAAAGCAAAATGAAGCAGGGCAAAGGTTAACAGAGTTTTGTCAAGAGAACACACTGGTCATAGCGAACACCCTTTTCCAACAACCTAAGAG
>NW_015169172.1:1827054-1856520 GCF_001447785.1 Gekko japonicus
AAGAAGGGCAATGCCAAGGAATGTTCAAACTATTGCACAATTGCACTCATATCACAAGCTAGCAAGGTCATGATCAAGATCCTACAAGCTAGGCTTCAACAGTACGTGGATAGAGAACTGCCAGAAGTACAAGCTGGGTGTCGAAGAGGCAGAGGAACTAGAGATCAAATTGCCAACATTTGCTGGATTATGGAAAAAGCAAGAGAGTACCAGGAAAACATCTACTTCTACTTCATTAACTATGCTAAAGCCTATAGTGGGAAAATACATAAGATATGAAGAAATATTTTAAAGTTAAGTTTGATTGCTGCAATGATGTTGATTAATGTAATCTTTGGTTGGGTATTTGTTTGTTTATCTGTGTTTGTTATGTCTTTAAAATTCAATAAAGAAATTATATATAGACTATGCTAAAGCCTTTGACTGTGTGGATCACAACAAACTATGGCAGGGCCTTAAAGAAATGGGAGTACCAGACCACCTCACATGTCTCTTGAGAAACCTGTATAGGGGTCAAGAAGCGACAGTTAGAACCAGATATGGAACAACTGATTGGTTTAGCATAGGAAAAGGAGTACAACAAGGATGTATATTGTCACCTTGCTTATTTAATATATATGCAGAGTACATCATGCGAAATGCTGGCCTGGATGAATCACAAACGGGAATTAAGATTGCTGGGAAAAAGATCAACAACCTCAGATATGCAGACGATACCACTCTAATGGCAGAAAGTGAAGAGGACCTTAAGAGCCTCTTGCTCAGGGTTAAAGAGGAGAGCATTTAATCCTTCCTCCTTGCATGGATTTGCCCATCAGATCCTCTGCTCCTCCCTGCTCCTATTCACCTTGGAAAGAGAGAAGGCAGGCAAGAGATGGGTGTCTCATTTTCCTTTCAATGGAAAAGTTAGCCTTTAAAGATGTTGAGAAGATCCTATCAGTAATGATCTCCTATCCGCATACCTGTTTTAACGTTATACGGTCCAGTAGGTGTCATAATTGTGGTTGGCCATGCCCTGGCAAAACAGAGCTTCAAACAGTGACTTGGATTCACCAGGAAATTTTGCTCATTGAAGGGATTTCCATCAGTGGAGTGTGGCTTCCTTGTGTCCACTCTCCCACTGCTGCTCCTGGGAGAATGGGGGACCCCCAGAAACAGGACTGTAGCAGAAGGGGGATCTGGTGAAAATTGCTCCCCTCCATTTGCAGAAATCCTCTCCAAGATCCAAGCCAGGGCATTGGTGATCTGGGATATCAGCATATGTGGAAACCTTTACAACACCATTCACGACACCAAAAGGCAACAATTTATGATGGATTCACCATCATGCTATACTGGGTTTTGTGAACAAATGGTTAGATATTGCAAATTTTGAACATTTCCCGGGGGTGGGGGGCTTTTAGCAAAACAGCCTTGCATTTGAGAATAATAAGGTGATGATTACCTTTTTTGCTAAATCCACAAGTTTGGTGAAGTAAACTCAGCTCATTGGAACTGTCAAAGATTGGCTTTCACAAATTGTGAGAAGCTGGGCCTGAGATAATCTTATCCCACTAGGTCAAGCTGGCGCGTCCTGTGCTGAAGAACCCATGGTGCAACGAACTGCACCAGCTCATCTACAAAGCCAGATTTCCCATAGTAAAGCTTCTAGTAGCTTCTGCTCTCCCATCTTAGGCACTTACCTGTTATTATTGTGCAGCTGGCTGCAGGAATCTTGAGCCAGTTTGGGTGGGTCTCCCAGTGCCTGCCTTGATGAGGCTCTGCCCATCCCACGACATATTCGTTAATCAACGAAGGCGGCACAGGAGGTGCTGCCCATGCAATAAAGATTCTGCCATTTCCCACTGATGCAGCAGAGAGATTGGAAGGGTGCAACAAATCTTCAAAGGGGAGAAAAAGCATGAGACTCATGAATGCATGGGGTGGTGAGATAATTTACAGTAACTGCTTTAGTCTGAGCCATGCACTTTACTACTAATGTTGATGTGACTAAATTTCATTGTGTTGTTTGCACAGTTTTAACAATAACATTGTTTTAATGCATTTTGTATGCTCTGCAAGCCAGCCTGAATGTAGGAAACAGGGGAAGACCAGGAAGACAAATGACCCAGGACCAATCTCAACTGAGCAGTTTTTTTGGCTCCAGCAATTCCACAGGAGCCAGGTGGCTTGGACCCCACTGCTGGTTGGGGGGAATACAGACGGAGGTGACAAGCAAGCTTTTGGCCATCACTCCTGCTGGTTGGGCTTGAGCCAAGCTACCCCTGCAGCAGTGCCAGCGTTGCTGGGGCTCAGCTTGGTTTGCTTCTCCCTGCCAGTGGCCCACCAGGAAATTTCCCAGGAAGTTAAAAAGCCAGTCCGCCCATGGCTGGTAGGAAGAACAGGATACAGAACCTTTAATAAATACACTCCAAGTAGTGAACACGGGAGCAGCTCTGGTTAATACTGGAGGATTTCAGTTTATGAAACTGAGAGGGGTCACTGAATGGGACACTAAAGCAAAATGAGTAGAAAGTTTTGCAACTGCTGAGAAGATCTGGCAATGGAAAAAAATTACTGTTAATCATCAGGGTTAAAAGTGATGATGTTATGATGATTAATTTGCTTTATAAAGCTCCACAAATACCTCAGCTCTGTACAAAAATATCCTCAGCAAATGATGCCAAAAACTGCCACATTGCATGCTTCCCTACTTTGTCCTATAGTTTTTTTTAAAAACAACTTTTATTAGGATAATACACGTTCACATTATATCATCTTCAATATATATCCTTTTCTTCTTACTCCCCCCCTTTTCGTAGGCTTCCAACAGCGTACCTACCACCAGCTCAAACCTTAAATTCTAACATGTCTCTAATCTTTTATCATATAGCTATAGGTAACAAATGTTCACATATATATCATTATAAGTTCTACTTTGTCCTATAGTAAAGAATGGGAAAGGTTAAATCCAAGCTGTATCGACTGTGACTGAGCAAGGGGTGACCACTGCCATGTTCTCTTATGAGGCAATATTGACTTGTACAGTTGAGACACGTAGTAAAAAATCTGGTAGCTTTAAGCATGTTTGTTCTAGTTCTGTCCTATGTAAAAATGAACAGTCAGTAGTATATCTTTCCTATGGATTAGGGATGCCAACCTCCAGGTGAGACCTGGAGATCCCCTGGAATCACAGCTGATCTCCAGACTACAGAGATCAGTTTCCCAGGAGCCAATGAATGCTTTGGAGGGTGGACTCTATGGCCTTGTACCCCACTGGAGTCCCTGTCCTCCCCAGGCTCCATCCCCAAATCTCCAGGGGTTTCCCAACCTGTATCTGGGCACCTTACCCCCCATCCCCTGCCGGTGGCCGGGGGGGAGGGCTGGCAACCCTACTATAGAGACCTCTTACCTGAAATTTCTAGGTCAGTAGTGATGTAGACAGGTAGGAAGATCCCTCTTGAGTTGTAGTAATAAACTGTGATTCTGTAGTTTGATACAGGCATGACTCGTGAGAAAACGGTCTGTGTTGTAGAATGTGTTTCTGTTGCTTGGTGAGGCTTCTGGTTCAGGGCCTGAAAGGTCACTCTGCAAGGATGGCTTTTCCCTCTTGTTTCTGATGGGTTCGTATTCTATAAAGAAACCACTTGTTTTTCCCCATGTGTGTTGTTTTGCTGCCCTCCCAAACAAAGAGGCTTTGTCAGCAATTTAAAGCCAGCTTTCAGCTGACTGCTCATCTAGCTAAGCTACTGAGAGAATTTGCCTGTTGTTGGCCCCGGCCACACGGCAGGGGAAAATGCGCTCGAAGGCGCGGCTTTTAAAAGCCGCGCCAACGTTGATACGGCTCGGCGGGATCCCACGGATCCCCCGGCCGAGCCGCCTTTTCTCCCCGGCGCGATCAAACGCCGGAGAGAAAAGACGGCTCTAACCGGGAGCCGGCCGATCTGCGCATGTCGGAGCATGCGCAGTTCGGCTCCGGCCCGGGATTGAGCCGGCGCAAGGGAGCGCCGGCGATCAGACGCCCGGGAAGAAGCGCCTCATCCGTTTGAACCACCGAGGTAGGTGGTTCAGTTTGAGGCGGTTCTTCCCGGGTTTGGGCCAGTTTGGAGGCGGAAGCAGAACGCTTCCCAGATGTTGTGGTGTGATCGCGCTGCTTTGATCCGCCTCCAAACTGTCCCGTTCCCGGGCCAAATCGCCTCGTGTGAACGGGGCCGTTGTATTTTTAAAATGCTCTTCTATTTGACTTTATAGTGTGCAGTTTTCTCATCCACTTATTCTCCCCATCTGGCAAGATAGGACCAAGCTGTGAGACTGGGACTTTCCCAAACCACATGGCTAGCATTGTCCACTGACTGGGAAAGGGCCTCCCTTTTCTAAACACAATATTTTTTCTGGCCTCACGTCCATCTATCACTTTCAAAATGTGAAGTTCTTTTATTTTAATTGTCTTCAGCACAACTCTGCCATGTTACTCTGATGTGACAGGTAGGGGAGCAGAAGCTGTGACAGGATTGGATGTGGCTGCAAACACTGGATGGAGTGGTCTTTGAGGAAAGAAAAGTCCCATGAATTCTGCCACAAATTCCAGATGGGTAGCCAGATGGGTGTTAGTCTGCAGCAGCAGAATAAAACAGGAGTTCAGTGGCACCTGCTAAAATTCAGCAAGAAACTGAGCTGAATGTGGCTATGCGGGGTGGATACAGTGGAGTCTTGGCCTCCAAGAGGGAGAGAGAAGTGCCCCTTTTATCCCATCAAAAGTGAGAAGCTATGAAGTTACAGAGTTTAGCAAAATTTCACAATGCCACGTTTATGGAGAATATTTTCACTTGTAATTCCAGAGGGGTAGCTCAGGGTCAGTCCTGGCTGGTATTTGGATGGGAGGCCTCCAGGGAATACCAGAGTCATGACACAGAGTCCGGCAATGACAAACCACCTCTGAACATCTCTTGCCTTGAAAACCCCATGGGGTTGCCAGCACTTTCCACCACCAGTGGCAATATTAGTCCTGTTTCAGCAAAAACAATGGTTTTGTGGCATGTTACCGTTTAACATTCCACAAGTTTTGGCAGATAGTTTGCAGCTGAAAGCTCGTATGTATGTAGTTCATGAAACCTCATATGTATGTAGGTTAGTGCTGTCAAGTTGCACCCGATTTATGGTGACCCCAGCAAGGAACTTTCAAGGTGAGTGAGAAGCAGAGGTGATTTGCCGCTGTCTTCTCCTGCAGAGTCTTCCTCAGTGGTCTCCCATCCAAGTTGTGACCTTGCTTAGCTTGTGAGATTTGATGAGATCAGGCTATACCATGTCACTCCTTCCCCCCTTGAAAGATCATGCTGGAATAAAATGTTTGTAGTCTAGATTGCTTTTTATTTTCATTTGCTAAAAGAAGCAAAAATGCACTCATTCCGAAGTCTTTTATAAATAGTTTCTCTTAAATTTAACTTAATTATTATGGAACAAAATATTTTGTTTTATTGAACTGTTCAGACAGGCTGGGAAAGGGGTCAAAAACAATGTAAATTTTACTGGTAAATTGTAGAATGTTTTGTTAAGGGTTCATAAAACCCACTGAAGGACAAAGATACGTCAGAAGTGAGACCAAGAATGTTAAATTTATCATAAAATGCATCTGAGAATGCAAGTCCCCAGCAATGTGCCCCTATTTCCTTTTGACAAGCAGTATGCCAATAAAACAAAGTTTAAGTTCAGTGGCACCTTTGAGACCAACAAAGTTTAATTCTGGTTATAAGCTTTTGTGTGCCTGCATACTTCTTCAGGTAAATTAGTAAGACATGAGTAATCATGAGAATATTCTTGTCAGTACAAATGTTACTGGATCTAAGTAGCATCATAAACTTAACAAACACACTTTTAAGATGCTATAGCAGCAGCAAAGAAGTCTGTACCAAAATTGCTTAGGGTAGGTTGAGGAAGGCCTTCCACCACCCAAACTCTCTCCAGTTGAAGATCAAAATCTAATACAACAGGACTGATGCAAAGGTTGTGCAAAGTATTAGTCCAAGACTGTTTTTGCTGACCATTTGTTAGGACATAGAAGAATTTGCTCCTCTCATCCCAACCCACTGCCTGGGACCATCATTTCTGTTCTGGCCCCCAAAGAGAGCGTAGCTCTGGAGGGAGCAGAATCTCCCCAGACTGTGGTAGATTAAGGATGTTCTCCTTCCCCATCACCCCATTTTCAGTTAGGGAATGGACTTTCCATCGCTTTTAAGTTTGACACATGCATACACATAGCACTGCACATTCACATATACCCTTACCTTCCAAAAAATAGTAATATTCTCCGTTTGGGAGGACATGTCCTTCAAGTACCAGATATCAAGTGGCCCAAATGGTGCTGGATGAAAGGGGGGGAAATTGTTCTGTAACATCATGCAGTTTCCATTCTGCTAAGCCTTGGCTAGCATGCAGGAGACAAATGGAAATGGGAAAAGAATTGCTTGCAGATTGTACAATAGCACAAACCAAATACCACTTTGACAGGTGAAGGCAACAAAATCAGCTTGTCCCAATAAGAAAAAATCCCATTGCTTCTCCAAGGCTATTGTGGCATAGTGCCTTGGTCACTGATAGAGCAATCGTTTAAAAAATAGAAGGGCAGGGGTCAGATTGGCATCACTCTGTCATTTTCTTCCTTGTCCCTTTAATAGTGGTCAACTCTGTTCTCTTGGATAACTATGACATTGATTCAGAACCAGAGAACTTGAGGGCAGTCTTGGATGGATATTGGGAGACAAAGAAATTTCATTTCCAAAAAAAGTTGGTCATTTCCATTTCATAACTGAAATATTATCATTCAGGTGCATGACCATAAAATGCCATCTAGAATTGAAAGGATAAGGAGCAAGTGGGAGTCTTGGCATTCACATCTTTTTGACTTCTGCATCAGACAGTGTTTCATGTCGAAACTGACACCATCAATAGTGGTCAGTGGTGCTATGATTACAATTCAAACAAGGATCTAGTATATTTGATGGAAACCCCCCCACACAAAAAATATCAAACTTCTGCTCTTATTTATGCCTTTGATGCTAACAACTCTTTGCCAAAAGTCATGTCTCACAGAGGATATGAAAACTGTGGTAATTGTTCTTTATTCAAGATTCAGTTTCAAGGAAAGTGAGCAGCCTTTTATGAGAGTTTTTGGAATTTGCAGAGAGCCATCCAAAGAGGGTCTTTCAAAATCTTACTGGGATCTATTTAATGGGGCCCACTCCCATGAAAGTGTTAAGAAGAACATAAGAGCCCTGTTTCATCATAACAGTGGTCCAACTAGTCCAGCATCCTGTCTCACCCAGTTGTCAACCAATTACTCTGGAGGACCAACATTTTACTCATCCCTTTTCTAACCTAAAAAGACAACACACTCTTCAGTCCTTCCTCCTAGGAAATACGTTCTAACTCCTTAATCACCTTGGTTGTCCTCTTCTGTATTTGGCAATGTCCTTTTTTTTTTTTATCCCCCGAAGCAGGGTAGCTTTATTACTTTTTTGTTACACCTAAACACTACAGAAAGAAAAAAGGGAAGGGAAGTTACCCCAGGGAAAAAAAAGACAGAAAATAAAAGACCCACACTATAACTAAAACCCCAAGAGAGAGGTCCTATAAATAGCGATGATGATGAAAGAACTCTGAACGCACGTAGAAGAAGAAGAAGAGACTATTACTAATATGAACTCACTAACTTCTGAATACATTGACTTAAACGAAAAGTTTTTTTGTTTTAAATACTAACAGAATACTAACTGTTTAGTCAATGTCCTTTTTGAGATATGGTGACCAGAACTGCACAGAGTATTCCAAATGAGGCTGCACCGATGCATGTGCATCAAAATATTGCCTGTTTTGCTGTCAATCCATTTCCTAATAATCCCCAGCATAGTTTGCCTTTTTCACTGCTGTAGTACTCTGGGTTGATATTTTTATTGAACTCTACTACAACCCCATCTGGGTATACTTAAAAAAGGATTTTTTTTGTTTCAAAGTGCATGACCTATCTTGAACATCACTTGCCACATTATTATCCACTAATCCAATGTGTGGGGGTCCTCCGGGAGCTCTTCACAGTAAGCCTTGATTTTCCCAATCCTGAATAATTTGGTGTCATCTGCAAACTTTGCCACTATACTGCTCACCCTGAGTTCTAGATCATTTATGAACAACTTAAATAGCATCAGCGCTGATATTGATCCTTTTGGGACTTCTCTGCCTATTTCCTTCCATTTATTTCTACTTTCTTGTTCCTTTCATAAAGCCAGTTTTTAATCAATAAAAAACTTGTCCTCTTATCCTCTGACTGCTAAGCTTACTCAGAAGTTACATGGGGCAGAAACATGCAACTGTTATTTCATGTTTTGTTGTTTAGTCTCCAGATCAAATGACTATATCCTGTGATCCTTATTAAATTCCTACAAGAATAGTCTACAAGTATAGTTGATTTCTACCTAAGTATAAAATAAATAGTAGCCTTTAGCGAAGAAGAGGGTTCAATTGATCCAGGGGGGAAATGACAAAACCTTGTTTTTAGTCTTCTATAGCTCTCATCTCCGTATTTTATTTTCCTTTAATGAGGCACACTCCCTGCTCCATTTCATGCCCCTTTCTAGCTTTTTTTGTAAACTGCAATGTATTCTCTAATGGCATTGGGGGTAATTGTATTTTAAGTTAAACTGAAACTAGTGGATAGAATAATTAAAATTTTATGTTCTTTATTCTCTTTTACATTCTCTCCCTGAGAAAATGTCTTTCCTGGTACTCTGTTCCTTTTCTGTCAGAAGGAAATACTTAATAAAGGGATTTTTTTTTTAAAGCCAGTGGCACAATCACTGCAACCCACAAGGTTTTAAAAAGTTTTTCCCCATGACTTATTTGAAGGCTATTCAACACCCACAACATGGGTTGTACTGAACCAAAATTTTCTGTCAGTGGAACAAAACTTTCCTGCCCCCGCTCTCCCACTGCATCCTAATGATTGCCAATGATGTTGAGGGTGGTCTACAGTGAGAAGGGGGAAATGGTGGAAACTGCCAGTTTAGCCTGGGTCCAACCTTGATATCAGTTAAATTGACTTTATGTTGACATTAATGTGAATGCTTATCACCTGCTTCTATTTGCAATGACTTGCTCCAGTCGCTCCATAAGCCTTTGTTGGGAAAGAACCTGCAGGACACCAGGAACTCATACTCTGTGTCTGGCTTCAGGTCTTGTAGGTCATATCTTCTGGCAGTTATATTTTCAAGCTTTAGTGAAAAGTAAACCCCCCCCCCAAAAAAAAAACACACATTAAAGCAAAATGACAGCTGCCATTAGTAAGTATCAATTAACGGTTGGCTGTGGTTTTTCAGTGGAGAAGGAAGAGTGTTCTGCCTATGTTCCAAGATGCTCTTTTGTTGGCAGTGTATATATCCCAGTTACACACTGTGTGGGAAATAAGTGCCAGTTCCAACATTCGGAATATCAAGTATATATGCTACAGGTGACCTCTTTGAACCAGTGTTGTATATTGGCATAAGCCCACACCCTTATGTCCTTC
This sequence comes from Gekko japonicus, assembly GCF_001447785.1. Taxonomy (NCBI): domain Eukaryota; kingdom Metazoa; phylum Chordata; class Lepidosauria; order Squamata; family Gekkonidae; genus Gekko; species Gekko japonicus. The sequence goes on from NW_015169172.1 coordinate 1,836,587, forward strand.
CTATTGCAAAGCTGTGGGGTTGGATTGAATGCTTGTTCAACAGTTGCTTTGCATTTCTTAAAGCTATTAATGCCTCATTAATGGAACAATACCAAAGCCCAGGGCTCTAGTCGGGGGGGAGCTCTCAGGTACGGAGCTCCGGAAGAGAACCTCTAGGGGGCGGGGCGGTCACGTGGTGAAGCCCCGCCCCCTTCTTTACCCCGCCCTCTGCTTCGATCCTCATTCCGTTTGGGAATGAGGATGAAGCAGGAGGGTAAGTAGCCGGGCCTTCTGACACACTTCCGGTGATGTCAGGGGGTGTGGCCTTCTGTCACTTCCGGTGATGTCAGGGGGCGTGGCATATGCAAATAAGTTATGCTAATGAGTTATGCTAATGAGCTCCGGCAGCTCTTTTTCTACAACAAGACCCCTGCCAAAGCCTATTGTATGGTTACTACTCCCACTGTCAGTTGGTGACTCTTTTACTTTACTTTAACACAATGAATGTTCTGGATAAAGGAATGGCTGATTTTCTACAAACCCACAAAAATAGTGGCAAGAACTTGAAACCCAGCTATGGACTATGATGCCTGTTTCTATCAAGAGAAATATATGTAGAAGTTAATATCAAGCTAAGGGTCTTTTGCATATTGGAAAGACTGGAGAATTATGAATTTATGACATATACACTTATCATGTTTTTCATGACTGATTATTCTCTTGGGATATTTTCTAATCTAGGCTGAGCAAATATGAAGTATGCATCCAAAGAATTTAATTCTATATCAGATGTATATAATTCCATTTATATAGAATGCTACGGAAAGAAAAATTGAAATTATTTATAAATGATCAGGATGTCACATCTGAACACCACATTAATGATACACAGATGTAAAATAACATGTATAATAAAAAGGTGTTACCATAATCCAGGAATTGCTGTTAATTGGTCTGAATCTTATTCTGAAGAGTTGAGTGTCTTGTTGATCTTGCCAGAAAATAGTGCAATTTCTTCCATCAAAGCTATCAAATTCCACAGAGATATCCGGTGGGGAATGAGGTTTCACTGGTGGTGGTGACCAAAAATACATTTAAAAGCAAAAGTTAATATTACTGCCAAAGAAGATTTCAAAAGTATGCAAAATATTAACTTACATAAAAGGGATTCTTATTTATTAAAGCCACAATATAATGAGATAAATCATGTGATCACATGTGATATTCTCATTGCTGGGTCAGAACCTGTATGCACAAGCTGATGAGATCATCAGCATGGTCAGCATTAACGATGCTTGTTCAAGGATGAGGATAGAATCCATTCCACTTCCCTTTAACAGGACTGTGGTCACACGAGCAGTTCATGCCAGTATTATCGATGTACCTTTGCAGATGTAAAGAGCATGATCAGACAACATCTGCCTTCCATGCCCCAATCATTGGGACATCCTAGAAGCAGAGTTTGCCAACACCGGGGAAAGTCCGGTCTTTACATATGCCAGCACTTCCACCACACATTTCCAGATGTCTGAAACCCCCTGTTGTGAAGTTAAGCCATTTGGGAAGTCTGAACCTTCCCTTCTATTTCCACCTCCTTTGGGTTTTGTTTTTTGGATCAGGTAGCTGTGTGCGCATAAATGCATAATCACCCCTGGCGTTGTCAGTCACTGTAGCCAAGTAGTCATTCTGTATCGTAAGTCCCTAGGGGAGTTGTTTTCAAATGACAAATCCACCCCAACCCCTCTCTCCTGTTTCTGTGTCAGTGTTGCCGTTCGAGAGCATCCCATGTTTCACACAAGGATAAATGTACTGATGTCCAATGCTCCCTCTAAGTTGTGGAGTCTTGTGAGCAAAAATTCTACTTTGTGAGCTACTGGCATTGAGGTTGTGAGCGAGTGATTTGGCTACTGTATAAATTAGTTTGCTCAGGAGCCATCCTTCCTGAGCTAAGACAAAAATGTGTGAGCCGGAAGCTAAAAAAACTGTGAGTTAGCTCACACTAACTCAGCTTAGGGGGAAGACTGCTGATGTCAATGGAACTACTCTCATGTAAATCTGCACTTTAACAAAAAAAACAACAACCCATGTATTCCAAGGAAGAGAGGCGAAGGGAAGGAGTCTGGGAGGGGCCAGAATATCCACAGAGGAATTGTGGAGCTGTCAAAAAGGAGCCAGAGCTTCTGATACACGCTGATGCGCATGGGTGAAAGACAACGTGTGGGATAGTATGGGGTATAAATTGAATAAATAAATAAAATTAATAAATAAAAAGGGGAAAAAAGGATGCTGCAACAATCTGAACAATTTACCATGGGGCGAGCGCACGGTGAAGGTGGTTCAGGGTGGGATGTCTGATCAAAACTTCCCGCAACTAGATAAACCACTGCAAACAGAGGTGTGGCCAGATCACATCAAGCCTCCAGTGTGACCCCAGCCCAGGTGTACCTACCTGTCATCTGACTAGCTGGTAGGTGCCTGCAGATCTGCAGCACCTGGAGCACAGGAGCTCCTCTGAACTGGGGCTTCGAAGTGTTCATTATTCTGAATGTTTTATAGCAGAGCTCTCTGTTACCCTCAGTCCCTAACATGTCCCTACTATCTATACCTATACCCTCAGTATAGGTGAACAGATGATAGGTGGTTGTATTTGGGTAGAAAGCCAATGGGAAGCAGAAAAGAATCAGGAAAGTGTCACCCTGTGGCGAGCATTGGATGGGAATCGCATTGGCTTGGCCTTCCTCTACCAAGGGGGTAGAGTTCATGTTTGCATGAACACTTTGAGCCCCTTTCCTTCTTAATCAGACAGTTATATATTGATCCCCCCTGAGATTTTACGTCCTCTTTTAGCTGTATAGCTGGTTATATTCATTATGTATTAAATGGTACTTATTGTAATTATGTATTAAATTACAATGTTTTAGGTGGTTGAATGTTTTTATAAATGTTGATACCCACTCTGAGCCAGGCTACCGGAGAGAGCGGGTTATAAATCCAATAAATGAAATGAAATGAAATAACAAATCTCAACAATAAATAGCAGCTCCCACTTTGGTTCTTATTTGTGAGTATCTGATTGAGATGGGAGGAACCATGCTGGTGGTATTTTACCACATGGTGACTGAAGTACGTTTTACCCTGTTGCAGTTGACCATGGCACTGCAAAAGCAGAACGAGCATTACACAGCCCATATTATAATATGCAGCCCATGGCAAAGCTCTTGCACGACCCCTTCATAACGACAACTTGCTACCAACATTAAAAAGACAGCCGTCTTCTACACCCTTAGTCCTTCTGTACATGAATCAGGGCTGATTCATGGAGTTTCACATACTGTGACTACCCAGGGTAACTAGCAGTCCCAAGGACTGTTAAATGTACTACCATGGTCCAAAGAGAACTACAAAAGCAATAGCCAGACCAACTAAAATAGCATAAAATCATGTGCAGGCTTCTACTTTCCTCTAGCTATCACAAGGCTGCTACTTGCCAACAGCCCCAATGGAGCATGTTGTTTCACGTTATGCTGCTTTTATTTTAAATTCTGAGCAACAGTCCCACCAGAAGATCCCTCCATTCCCTCCTCCAGGTATCAGAAGAAGCATCTACTTATGATATGCTGGTGGAAGGGTTAGAATTGCTCTTAGAAAACAAAACAAAAACCTCCCACACTGAGCAAGTGAATTTTGCCTTGGGGTTCTTTGATTGGGGGGTGGGGAGGAAGATGAGAGCATTTCATTCAAGCCTGTTGGAAATGTTTGTAACTTTAGATAAATAGGACAAACTGATCTGAGACAAATCCCTTACTTTCATGGCTGCTGGAAATCACTCAAGCCTCTACACAAAGATTCTCCTCATCTGGGCAACTCTTGCATTCAGAAGGACAAACACATGATGCTTCGATTGAAGCAACTCTTCTGCTACAATCCTCCAACAGCACCTAGCTGAACCAGAGGCCCCCCCCCCCCCGGTAATTAATACCCTTGTTTGATATTTACCTATGTCAAATAATGTGAATTGAAATGGTAGGGAGACAGCATTTCCCAGCTTGTTTGAGGCAATAACCACAGCTGTATAAGTGGATTCAAAATCCAGCTTCACTGCAAGATCCACTGAATCAGATGTAGAAATCTTTCTCAAAAGCTGTGTGTCATTAGTGGTTCCATTTGTTAGCCTGAAATAGAGTCATAACCAAAAGAAAATGCTGAATGATCACACTCTGCTAGAGAGCTTTTAATTTACCTAAGCAACTCTGTTGTGGAGTCATTATTATTATTGTTGTTGTTATTTTGATTTATATCCCGCCCTCCCCGCCAGGGCGGGCTCAGGGTGGCTCACATCATTCATAAAGCATAAATACAGTTAAAAACATCATCAGCATATAAATAACTTAAAATTAACCATCATTTAAAACATATAAAAACACTGGAACATATCAAGTAATAAGAGCAACAGTTCTTTATGGTATAACTTGGGTGATTGTTGGATGGCTATTCTGACACATCAGCTCAGTTCTCATTGTTATACAGCAGGCATGGCTGAGGAAATTATGGTAAGGCACAGGGCACAGGCTGGAAGCAAAGATGTCAAAGCCGGGACACAGGGACACTCCTCGGTGTATGGTGTGACTCCTAGTCGAACACCTGGTGGAAGAGCTCTGTCTTGCAGGCCCTGCGGAACTGTAAAAGGTCCCGCAGGGCCCTGATCTTTTCTGGGAGCTCATTCCACCCGGATGGAGCCACCACCAAGAAGGCCCTGGCCCTGGTTGCTGCCTGTCTGACATCCCTGGGGCCTGGAAGGGCCAAGCAATTTTGCACCCCTGAATGCAGTGCTCTCCGGGGAACATGTGGGGAAAGGCAGTTTCTCAGGTATGCAGGACCCTGACCATATAGGGCTTTAAAGGTAAGAACCAGCACCTTGAACTGAATTCGGTATGCTATTGGCAGCCAGTGCAGTGCTTTCTGTACCAGCTGGATGTGCTCCCGCATGGGAATACCCATCAACAGTCTGGCTGCCGCATTCTGCACTAGCTGCAGCTTCCGGATTTGAGACAAGGGCAGCCCCATGTAGGCTAATTTCACACCAACATACAGTTGAGTGCCTAGAACAGGGTTTTGTTATTATTATGGTATTAGTCGAGGGGCACCTCTCCCTAGCAGGTGACATGATCCAAATTCAGGGTTTAGAAACTGCACTTGGCTAGACTATCCATACATTCTACTTAAACGTTTTCATCCCAACCTTCCTCCAAGAAACTCAGGATAGGTTACATGGTCATCTCTTCTTCTGCTTTATCTCCGCGTCAATCATGTGAGGTAGGGGAGACTAAGCAAAAGGGACCAGCTCAAAGTCACCCACTAACTTCATGGCTGAGTAGGGGTTTGAACCCAGATCTGCCCAGTCTTAATCTGATACTCTAGCTATTATCCACACTGACTTTGAAATATGTTACTTATGACCAAAATTATTTTAAAGCTTTGACATAAATATGATGAAGTGATAGGAAAGATTCTAGGACACTGTTTAACTACTGAAATGATATTTATTAACAGTGCTGTTTGAAAATATTGTTTTGTTATAATGGAGAGCGAGCTGCTTTTGCCTTCTTTTTTTCCCCAGCACACTTCTCCTGGTAGGGATCTGGGTGTGTGCGTGTGAGAAGACACACCTTCCACAGCAGCAGAAGCAAGTGGCATGGGAACAGGTAGGAATGGCATCCATGCATGCCTCATTCCCACACCGGGCACGGCTGCAGCCGTCCCCCACCCCACTCCGCCTCCTTTCCCTACTGGCCTGTGCAGGACTGCAGATGTGACAGAAATTTCACTGGGCACCCCTGCAGCCTGGACCCCCTACCACCGTTCCCCTCACTCTCCCTTTCCCTGGCAATCCATGCCATAATGTTACAGTGCAGCTCACCTTTAAAAGGTGGGGAGGGGGAATAGGGCAGAGAGTTGCCCCAGGGTGTTTTGAAAGCCAAGCTCAGCTCTGCTTTACCTGCCCTATTCCAGCAGTTCTCTTTTTTAATGGGAGAACAACAGGCGTTGTCTTTCTCTGGCTTAAAGGAGAAAGGCCTGGAAACCTCATGAGACATGCATGTCATGTGGATGTTCCACTCATGACCTGGGACCTTCCTGTGTTTCCCATACAGGGAAAGCAGAGACCCAGGGGCCAGTCCCTGAGGCATAAATATTTTTACTTACTGTAGCTCATAGAGTGTATTAAAGTATGTATAACTTCCTTCCTTCCAGGTGCAAGTCAGAGTTCCATTTTTCCCATACTGAATGCAGGACACATTTTTTGGCTGGTCTGGAGGAACTTCACAAGAGACAGCTGATCAGAATCTAAGATATGAGCAGGTTAGTAATCTATTCATATGAATTGCTGCTTTTGTGGCAAAGGCTGAGATTTTCATTTTAAACTGCTTATTTCATTTTGGGTTTATTGTTATGAAAAAAAATTATAACATGCTAAAAGCAAAATAGAATTGCTCTGCTGACCAACTGGTACAAGAGATTGTTCAGAGTCCTTTCCTGGAAGGTTGACACAGTTGTGTGCATTGCCACTGTGAGAAAAAAAGTGACAACCATCTAACATCGTGGCCTTATCTGATAATGGTGGTGGTGGTGATGTGTGTGTCTGTGGGGGGCATACCTGTATTTGGCACCTAGCAAAGAAATCTTGTGTTTCTGTAGAGAAATATAACAGTACATGCTGTGAAGGGATGGACAATTAAACAAAAAGAACTCCAAAATAATAGAAAGGATTGATTTGCAAGGGCTGGATTTACAGTACTGTTCATTAATTTACACCACAAACAGTATGTGTACATTATTTTCACCTGTACGATTGTAGCACTACATCCCAGTTTGTGGGGCTAGCACACTTGTTATGGGAGTAAAACTTGTAAATGTTTATAAAATGTTCTATTTCTGCAAAAAAAACCACCCCTCTATCTTGACGAGAGACATTTAGATTGTCTGCCCTTCCCCATTTACTACCCTAACACTCACTGGAGCAGAGGGGAGAGAATGGGAAGTCCTTGGGTTGGTTCAAATTGAAGCCTACTTTATGAAAAAGTTTCAGGTAATATTATGAAAGAATCAAGTAGTAGGCAAAAATATTTTCTTCACAGATATTTTCTTTATATAGTATGACTCAGACATCACAGGAAACCATGGTTTAATTAGTCCAACTAGGGCCGTGTGATCATCCCAGGTTAGGCCACTCCACTAGCAATGGTGGGTTAATGCCTGCTGTCACACACACTAAAGCATCTACTTTCAATCTACTTTCAGCGCACTTTGCAACTGGACTTTACTGTGTGAACTGGCAAAATATTTAGTTTGTGTGACCGCAGCCGTGGACTATCAAACCAGGACTTGAAACTGTGATTTGAAGTTTATTAACCATAGTCTTAACAGAGCAGCAGTGATTTGTTGAGGCAAAGCAGGGTTTGAGCGCTTGCCTGTCAGCTGAATCCTGATTTCAGAAACTAACCATAGTTTAAATAAACCATGGTTCCATGTTTGAAGTGAATCTATAAGCAGAAGATGCAAATGTCTGCACAGTGGAGAGCTCAGAAGTGTTGGAAGTCAAGGACTATGTGCTGTCTCTTGCCTCAGACTAACAGAGGAAGACTACAAGAGAGACAGTAAACATCCTTTCCTTCTCTTTCTGGTGCTGTTCCTTTGACGTGTAGATTGCTACTCTTAGGGAAAGTTTCCTCCCTTCTGGCGCTCCCCCCCCCCTTCCACACAGAATGCCGTGCTCCTCCATCTTGGCAACCTGAGAGCAGGGCAGGCTTTCCTGTACCTCCGTTCTTCTCGCTAATTAGATTAGATCAGAGAATCTCTCTCTCCACTTTCCTATCTATAAATAGAGTTCCTGTAATAAACTCCTGTTATTAATTTGAAAAGATAAAGAAGCTTCATGTAACTTTATTTCTTGCTGGCGCACACACTGACTGGACGAGCTCTGCTGTGTTAATGCCTTTGAGCACTCTGCCACCCCACCAAAATTTACCAATGTGAGATTAGGGCTTAGATCCTATACTTTCTTTCTGCTTGAGCATCATTTATTGCAGAGGTGGTTCCCCACTGTGGAGCTCATTCCTCTCATGCAAGGCACATTTTGGCTCCTTAAAAGAAACGAGTCTTCCATGAGTGCCTAGTGCCTGAGGAACAACAAGTGTTCTGCAGTGGAAGACTGCCTCCATAATGGATGAAGAGGAGTGCCAGCAGAAAGAAGGCTTGGGATCCAAGCCTAGGGCTATGGTCAGCCAAAGGTAAGTCATGTTGTGCTTCATTGACTTCAGTAAGAGAGTTCAGTATGTGTGTTAACAGTGCAACCCTAAGAATACTTTTCTGGGAGTTCGTCGTGTTGAATAGACCTGAGTAGCATTCTGAGTGGACCTGCTTAGGGTTGATCCCTAAATCTCTTCCATTGGCAATGGGATTTAAAAGTGATTAACTTAAAGTGGATTGTGCCCTTGGGTGCAAGCTTAGAAATGTAAATAGCCCAAACTCACTAAAACGACTGGGAGTGAGGCAAAAATCCAGGAAGGCAATAATGATGACAGCCATCCTTTTCCTCTATACTTGATCTCGTGGGAATAACACATGTACTTCTTTCATCCCAAAGATTCTGACAGAGATCTAGGCAGGCAAGGCCAACACAGCACAGTTTGTTCCAATGTAATAACTCCCCTCCCACACCAGGCAGCAGTGTCACAGACATCTCTTTGCCTCTGCTGCATGCTCACAAATATGAGGACATCTCCTTACTTCCAACATTGATGTAAATTCCACATATGAGCAGTCTTGGCTCTTGTACCGCAGATTTACATTCAAAGGTCTGCTTCCCAAAGGTGTGCATTAAAACATGAGCATTGATGGAATAGCCATAACTCCTGTTTACTTTTGATCCATTTTGAAAAATGGCTATTTCATGTATGTCCCGTACACGGCCCAATATGTTTCTGTTTATCAAGCAGGAGAGAGTCACAGTTGATCCACGCAGCACATCTGTGGCACTAGCATTCATGCTTCCTCTACATGAAGGGAGGAAAATGAATATTATTTATACTGTAAGATTTCCTTGCAGAACAAATCAGTTTTGGATACCACATCTGTGTTTTTTTAATGGTGAATAAAGATGTCAAACACACAGGGGTCAATTCGGGGGGGATCGCAGTTCCCTCGGGTGAGGTGCGGGGGCGGGGCACACAATGAAGCCCCGCCCCTGCTTCCGGCCACCCCGCTTCCGGCCCTCATTCAGCCAGGAGGAGGCAGGAGAAGAGGGAGGGTAAGTTGCTTCCTCCCCGCCTCTCCCCATGCCTGCCTGCCTGGGGCCAGGGAGGGCCTTGGCAGGGCTTCCTCGCACTCCCGCCGGCCTTGCAGGTCCACCGCCGGGCCCCCAACACTTCCGGTGATGTCAGGGGGTGTGGCATATGCTAATGAGTTATGCTAATGAGTTCCCCTAGCTCTTTTTCTACAAAACGACCCCTGCAAACACAAATGGCCTCCACATACTGTGAATTGATGTGCTCTGCTAAAAAGTCATCTTCCATCTTGTCTCAGGCATTCTGTGTTCCCCACAAAAATCTCTTCCTCTCCCTGTGGCTGTACCTGGAGTAGCCATTTGATCCACATCAAATAACTGGTGACAGTGCTTAACTGTATGCCAGAAAAGGGATCAATCTGCTGAAAAAGGTTTCAGTCTATGGATCAAATTCTCTCAGAAGTTACAGGGCTGCCAGGCTGGCTTTTAGAACCAGTTGGTAACTCTACTTCTATCTACCCTTCCTGAAATTATTATTATTTTTATTTATTTATTTATTGGATTTCTACCCCGCCCTCATGCCGAGGCGGCTCAGGGTGGCTTACAACAGGCTAAAACAACATACAATTTAAAACAACGAATATGAAATATAAAGTACAATAAATACAATAAAATTAAATAAATACGATGTCATCCTATGGTAAAGTGCTAGTGCGACCCAACTGGTGCAGTCAGTTCTTATTTGAACGCTTGGTGAAACAGCTCAGTTTTCACGGCTCTACGGAACTGCTGGAGGTCCCATAGAGCTCTAATCTCATTGGGGAGCTCGTTCCACAGTGTTGGCGCCACCAGGGAGAAGGCCCTGGTCCTGGTTACCGCCAACCTGGCATCCCTAGCCACAATTGTCCATTTCCCCCCCTCTGTCCCACCCATGTGTCTGCTGCTATTATGAAAGGTATACTTGAGCCAAGAGGCAGGAAAGCACCTCTGTGTCCTGCTCTAATGTGCTGCCTCATCACATAGTTTTCTACATTGCATGTGTGCGGGGCTGTTGAATCCTTAGTGGTGATGAAGAAGGGGGAATTTAAGGAGGCATAACTTCACTTGACCAAATCAGGTGCTGAACATATGTGCAGCATGTCCTTCATGTGCTGCACAGATGGATGGAATAGGGCAGCACAGCTGGGAAGTTTCATCACATTGCATGTGCCGCATATGTGAGGTAAGCTATTTGCTCATACAAGTTGGTGGGTGGTGGGAAGTGCTGTCAAGTCACAGTTGACTTAGGATGACCCTTCATGGCGTTTTGAAAGCAAGAGATGAACAGAGGTGGTCTGCCATTGCCTGCCTCCACGTAGTGACCCTGGGCTTCCAGGTGTACTCCCATCCCCAGTACTAGCCAGGGCTGACCCTGCTTAGCTTCTGTGATCTGACAAGACCAGGCTAGCCTGGGCTACCCAGGTCAAATTCAACTTGGAAGTATGTAAATTCTAATTGGGCAACCTTTTAATCCATTGTATAAATGTGCACATAACCTTGTATGGTGCAAGCAATGGTCATTTTGTAGAAAAAGAGCTGCAGGAGCTCATTAGCATATCTAATAGGCTATTAGCATAGTAGATTATTAGCATATGCCACACCCCCTGACATCACCAGAAGTGATGTTAGAAGAGGAAGCAAAAGGGGGGGAGGGATCTTCAAAAGCCTCCCCTCCCCTTCCCCACCTGGCCTGCCAAGGTGGGCTGAGGTGGGGGGGAAGCGAAGAGAGAAGGAGTTTAAAGTTTAAAGATCTTTCCATTGTATTCTATGGCCCATAGAATATAATGGAAAGAGAGAAGGGGTTTAAAGTTTAAACCCCTTCTCTCTGGAGTTGTGCCACAGTGGTGGCATGATATTTCCATTATATTCTATGGGGCCATAGAATATAATGGAAAGACAACTCCATAGAGAAGGAGGACGGGGTCGGGATCGGGCAGCTGGGGGCAAGGCTTGCTGCCACCGCCATTTCTGCCCGCTCCTGGGCTGCTGGAGTGGTGCTTTGGCGTGTTCTGGGCCCAAAGGAACCCTGGTAATGCTGATTGGTGACAATGGGTTGAATGCAGAGATCTGTCTGTGGAAGATGCTAAGAATCACGGTTCTTCCCCCAGCCGTCATTTCCAGGAAAGTTTATTCCCAGGGCTGAAGAGCCTACATGGACTAATAGTTTCATGGCTTCAGAGGCTGCAGTGGTGAGGAGGAAGCTGGCAAAATTGCTCCCTCCTGCCTCTTGCGTGGCCAGAGCACCACTGATGGAAGAGGGAGGGAGGGTGATTTTGAATCTTTGCTCCTCCTTACTTCAGCCCACTGACCCTCATGGCTATTACTCCCTGTGGGTCCTACGATCCAGGGAATATAAAGGTAAAGGTTTCCCTTGCTCAAAAGCCAGTTGAATCTGACTCTATGGGGCGGTGCTCATCTCAGTTTCCAAGCTGAAGAGCCAGCGCTGTCCAAAGACTTTTTTCCGTGGTCATGTGGCTGGCATGACTAAACACCAAGGTGCACGGAATGCTGTTTCCTTCCCACTGAAGTGGTACCTATTTATCTTTTTGCAACTTCTTGCTTTCGAACCACTAGGTTGGCAGGATCTGGGGCCAGAGACGGGAACTCACTCCATCATGTGGCACTGGGGTCTCGAACTGCCAAACTTCCGTAGCTCAGCGTCTTAACCTCCGAGCCACCGCGGCCCCTCCAGGGAATATACTTCCTTGCAAATGATTTGCTTGCAAGAAGGGAAAGTGATGAAGATCTGTACCCCTTGTGCAAACCTTGAGCTGGCTCCAATCCACTGATTTTAGCTTAATAGCAGAAAATATGATCCCTCTAAAAATTAAATATAAAATAAAGCAAAGTACTCAACTCATCACAATCCTCCATGCTTCCAAAGTTTACACCTAGAATTGAAAGATTAATGTTGTAAATACGCAATTCAAAGAAATACAAGGAATTAAAAAACCTGTAGTCTTTCTTTATTGTTCCTGTGGCCAAGAGTTGGGGCAGTACTCACAAGACTATCAGCAAGGGAGGGGGCCATAGCTCTGTGGCAAAGCTTTTGGTGCAAAAGGGCCAAGCTGAAGTGCCATCAGGGCCAGAAACTCATGGCAGAGGAAGGCCAATCCATTGAGTAAACATGGCTATCTAAAAGGGTTTCTCATAAGACTATTAAGGCCAATGTCCATAGTTACATAATTGCGCCACTGGGACCAAAGTTCAAACTCTAGCATGGCCAAGGCTCAGATCATAGCATTTCACAGTTAAACTATCTTAGGTGGAAGGACTCAGCTCAAGCATCATGTGAAACCATGGCTCATTTTATCTATGGTTCATTCACTCAGGTCTTAGTTTGCCTTGACAAATGCTGGCTTTGTTTTCTTCTCCCAGCAGGCTGGGAGGATGCCATTGGGGAACAAGCCAGGATGTCTGCATTTGCATACCCACATATTTGTATGCTGCTATATTTGTATGCATGCCCCATTCTTTCCAGATTAAGGGGGCCACCTGGGCAGAGGGCAGCCAAGATCTCTGTTTGCAAGTACAGGACTTACCTATTCTTGTGCATGAAAAAAGCCAAACGGTTAAGAATGCACTCCATGAAAAGAACATCTCAATGTACCCAGAAAGTCTTTACCTGTTTTAAAACAAACAGATAAACAAACTCATCCAGCTAGCCATTAAAGACAGTTGTCAGAAAATGGAGCATCTCACATGCCCCAGGTTCAAATTTCTTGAAGACTGCCAACTACCCGGAGAAAAAATAATGTCCTGTTCCTTTAATAGAGGGCTAATAGGTTGTCATCTACTAGTTGGTATTATTTATCACCATGACATGAAAAGCTTTAGTTCCTCTCTTTTAAAAGGACAGGACATTCTTCTCCAGCTCCTTCAATAAGCAGTTCGAGACCCGAGTGTACCGCATGACGGAGTGAGCTCCCATCTCTAGTTCCAGCTCCTGCCAACCTAGCAGTTCAAAAGCAAGAAATTGCAAGTAGATACATAGGTACCACTTCAGTGGAAAGGTAACAGCGTTCCGTGCGCCTTGGTGTTTAGTCATGCCGGCCACATGACCACGGAAATGTATTCGGACAGCGCTGGCTCTTCGGCTTTGAAACAGAGATGAGCACCGCAACCCGAGAGTCGGACTCGACTGGCTTTCGAGCAAGGGAACCTTTACCTTTTATAATGACAGGACACCTTTTTCTCCAGGCATTGGGCAACCCTAATTGTGCTTCTTGCCCCATTCGGAAGAAGAGTTGTTTTTTATATTCCACATTTCTCTACCCTAAGGAGTCTGAAAATGGCTGACAATCACCTTCCCTCCCCACAACAGGCACCTTGTGAGGTAGGTGGGGCTGAGAGAGTTCTGAAGAACTGTGACTGGCCCAAGGTCACCCAGCAGGCCTCATGTGGTGGGGAATCAAACCTGGTTCTCCAGGTTAGAGTCTGCTGCTCTTAACCATGACACCACGCTGGCTCTCAGCTACTGCTTCTCTCACCATGCTTTTTCTATACCAGTGTAGGCCTGTGAGGTGGAAGAGCTAGGATATTGGTGGGGGAACAGGTCTTCATTTTAAGATATCATCAGCTTCTCTGGGTAATACCTCTAATACAGGTATTAATTTGTGAGGAGATAGAAAAGGGAAGTAATTGCATTCGTTCATTTTGCTGTACCTGAGTGACTGAAGGGCTAAGGCCCCTGCTACACAGCAGGGAAAAGACGGGGCGAGGCGCGGCTTTTAAAAGCCGCGCCAAAAAAGAAACACCCCAGCGGGATCCCACGGATCCCGGTTGCCGCGCTCCGTTGCTCCCCGGCACGATCAGATGCCGGGGAGGACGACACTCACCGGAGGGGGAGGCTGCCGTACTGCGCATGCTCGAGCATGCGCAGTATGGCAGGGGGCTGGGGATGCGACGGCGGCAAGACGCGTCGCCGATCCCACGGGGAGGATGAAGCGGCTCAACCGGATGAACCACCGAAGGTAGGTGGTTCATCTTTGAGGCGCTTTATCGGGGGAAGGGCCGGGTTGGAGGCGGGAGCACGACGCCAGGCAGATGTTGCCATGGGATCGCGCCCGTCTGATGCGCCTCCAATCTGGCCCGCTCCCAGCCCAAACTGCCTCGTATGAACGGGGCCAATGTAAGGAAATAGTGCTATATACCACCAGATAATTTTCTGTTCAGAACAACTGCACCTTCAGTCTTTCAAAGGTGTTGCAGGTTTAGGTGGCTCAGTCTTTGGTAGCAATACTGATCTGGGGAGCCAGCCAAATCCAAAATGGATCCCCTTTGACCTGCACCAACAAAGCCTCCCTGGGTTCTGTTCTGAAAGTACTAAATAAAATTTTATCCAGCCAGCCTATAGAGCAGGGGTGGCCAAACTGTGGCTCAGGAGCCACATGCAGCTGTTTCACACATATTCTGTGGCTCCTGGCAGGGCAGCTTGAGAGAAGCAAAGGGGAGACATACCTTTTCTCCTTCCCACCTGCCCTCCCTCTCTTCCTTCCTCTCTTCCTTCGTTCCTTCCTTCCCCCTCCCTCCCATCTGTTTGCTTTCTTTGTTTCTCTCTCTCTCTCTCTCTCTCTCTCTCTTTCCACTTCTTTCATTCTTTTTTTCCATTTCTCTCTCTTTTTCTCCTAGACAAATCAACATCATTAGCAAACAAATATCATTATCAATATCTGTTTTTACCCCTTTTGGTTTTATTTTTGGCAGTCTCGTTTAATGTTAATCAAAAGGAAATTTCCATATTTTTAAAAATAAAAATGTGTGTGTAATATTTGTTCCTGTCTTGCAGCTCTCAAACATCTGACATTTATTCTATGTGGCTCTTATGCTGAGCAAGTTTGACCACCCCTGCTATAGAGTGCTTCAGCTACTTTTCATATATGTTTGAATTCTCTTTATGATGGTGGTGACAGTTGGGTTGCCAGGTCCCCTTGTTTTGCAGGTGGAGGGATCTGGGAGGCATTCCAAGAGTGGGCAGGGGACATCCTCGATCCGCTGACGCCACCCAGAAGTGATGTCATCATGTCAGCACCATTGGGAGCGATGCTTTTGTTTGTGGGCAAAACTCTATGGTAAAATCAGGGTCAAACCACAGAGTTTTGCCTACAAACCAGAGCGTCACCGTGTGATGTCCCTGATGTGATGGCATAACTTCCAGATGATGTCATCACATTGGGGATGTTGTGCAGGGATGTTGCTGTTTATGGGCAGGGTTTTCCCCACTGGCTAGCTGGCTGGCAGCAGGCAGAAGCCCCCAAAACTTAGGGATTCCCCACCTAGACTTGGGGAATGGCAACCCTAGGTGATAGGTGGCTGTACTAGTGAGCTGCCCAATCTGGATGGTCCAGGCTAGCTCAATTTCTCCAGATCTTGGAAGCTAAGTGGTGTTGGGGCTGGTTAGTACTTGGATGGAGACTGCCAAGGAAATTCAGGAGTGCTGCTCAGAGGCAGGAGATGGCAAAGTGCCCCTGAATGTCTTTTGTTTTGAAACCCTATGAAGCATTATCATAAGATGGCTGCCGCTTTATGCTCTGGAGAGAAAAATCTGGTGGTTCCTGGCCCAAAAGATATCTGGTTGTCCTCAACTGGAGCCAGGGAACTCTCTACCTGATGACATCTGGGCCCTGTGGGACCTAGTGCAGTTCCACAGGGCCTGCAAGACAGAGCTGGTCCACCAGGCCTATGGTTGAGGACAGCAACAATTGCCATCGAGCCTGGCCTCCTCTACTCTCTCCCCTCCCCATGGGAAATGACATAAAATGTTTTAAAATGCCATTCTGAATAGCTGTTTTATTTATTTATTATTTATTATATTACATTTATTGATCGTCTAATCCCCATGACCATGGGGCTCTAGGCGATGTACAACATTCTAAAATCATAAAAACATATAAAAGCCACATCTAGCATTATACAGTAATTAAAAGCAAGTGGCACAATTTTTTACAGTTCCCTCCCATCTGGTCTGTGAATGCATTAATGGTTTAATCAATTTATAGTTGACTTACATTGTATTTACTGATAAGATGTATACCGCCCTGAGCCCTATATAGGGGAGGGCAATCTAAAAAATCAAATAAATAAATAAATAAAATAAACTTGATGCCCCCCTTCAGTGAGCAGCCTCACCATTAAGGTGTCTTCCAACACAGACATTTTCATTATAAGCATCATTCACACTCTTCTCTTTAATAGCGAAACCATGATTAAAGAATAACTTGACTCAGCAAGAATGAAAATACAACCCACCTATTTGCATCTACAGCATGAAGAATATTCAGATTTCACATCACATGATCTAGCATGAAACATGGGTAACTACAAGAAACAAAAATCACACATTATAAACTATGTTTTGAAAGAAAATGAAAATGCAAACATTGTATTTTTCTCTTTCAACTTAAGTTTCTGTATGAGTGAAGAGAAATGTTACTAATATATAATAATATAGTAATGTTGACGGGAAATGAAAACTCACTTTAACCTTGCATGCTGGCTCTAGCGCTGTTATGCTCTTACGTGTAAACAGAGACTTTCAGCACAGATTTATCTGATTCTTTCTAATAATAGATGAAATGCAGTCCTCCCCACAGGCCTTCTTGGCTCCCTTGACCGTAATCCTGCTTTCTTCCTGGCATCTTTGCCTCTCTGGATCTCCTTGCTGATGAAAACTTTTTCTTCCTATCCCCTTTTCTCTTTGACTCTTTCTGCAGCCACCTTCTTCTACCTGTCCTGTCCTGCTGGTCTTGCATGTTGACCCCACCCTGTTCTTCTTCCTCCACGTACCCAGCCTCCTCAGGCACCTGGCCTTTCACTCTCCTGCTCCCCTTCCCTCTCAGTTTCAGACACTGCCTTTCTTTCCAACATGCCAACAGTAATCTCTTTTCCCTCAGCTCTGGGTAAGGTCAGGTATGCCTGCACACAGACCCACTACCACGAAGTGCAGATTAGAGTCCTTGCTTCACATATAAGCATACAATTAAATGCTGGGGAAAAGCTTTTGGTCATCAAGTGATCCATCAGTGTCTGTTTTATGGTGAATGAATAAGAATTCTTTAATTCCTTGGGTCCATTACACATCTCTGGAAGGTTCATGATCCAGATGTTTTCAACATCTAACCAATAATTAAAGGACTGTGATTGTTTAAGCACTGTATTTCTTCAGATAGAAGGACCATCACTTCCTTTTTGAGCCACAGATTGCTGCTTCCATAGGGAGAGGATTCTTTGTGCTGCTTTCTTTGCCAATGAGAATGTAGAGGCAAGCACATTGACCACAGAGTTTCCAGATGGGCATTTTCTGCAGACTTTCCTTTCATCAGCCCCTCACAGTCACCATTTTGCCTACTGCAGTGCTAGAGGGCTTTTTTTTTTTAAAAAAAATGGTAATTGCTAGACCACTATATAGCTACCACTTAAGGGCCCCGGTCACACGGGAGGATTTGCCCCATGAAATGGACGGGCTGAGGGCGGATTAAACTGGTGCAATCAGATGCCAACATCTGGCAAGCGTCGCGCACTCGCCCCCAACGCGTCCCTTCCGGCCGAAGATGCGGATCTAAAAGAGACTAGTGAAAGGGCATTACCTACTGGATGATGTGCAGCAATGGCGGCCGTGGGATCGCCGACGCGCGGTTATCCCGTGGTATGCGTGGTAATGGCGAAGTGCGCATTCACACAACTGCTGTGGCTGGCCCTCCTCGCCCTTCTTAGAGTCGCTTCCCCTGCAGCATGTGATCGCGGCTGCCAGCAGAAGCGCAGAGCCTCGGGGGACCTGTCTGATCCCGCTGCCATGCTTCTGTTTGTTCTGGCTCTAAAAAGCCGCACTTCTGCTGTGGCTTTTCCCGCTAGTGTGACCGGGGCCAAGGACAAAAAACTCTGTCAAGAAGACCTCTAGTGGTGTGGCAGGGTAAATGGCGGTTAGGAGAGTCTGACAGCAGGAAAACAGCACCTGTGGGTCGGGAACTTTGAAAATGTGCCCCTTCCCATCCAGATGGCTAGATAATGCAGTTGGACTGCATTCTTTCCTAAAAAGATCAGAATAAAGCAGGTTTGGGAAAGAACTTACTGAGGATGTGGAAAGCCTGGGAAAGACGACGATTAGATCATGTGGATGCTTAAAATAATTACTCCAGTTTGGAAACAATGTAAGAGAGAAAAACTTTCTATGGAAGCAGCCAAAGATAATATGCATCCATGACATCTTGTAAAAGTGTGTTCAATCGGCACAATTTACACTATATTTTTTGTTCTCCAAGCTTTACATTTGCTAGATGAGTATTACTGACTTCAGGAGTTCCTCACTAGTCACTGAAAGATTCACTGCCTGGTAACTGAAACCTCTTGGGGAAGTGGTAAAATATAGTCTCCTCTCCAACCTTGTGGTTAAGCCCTGTAGCACTGTTGCTTCATTTTCGTTTCAAGAAGCTAAGGGGGTGGCATACTGGCTTAATTGTAATTTCAAGAAGCTATAGGCAACCACCATATACATGTAAGATTTCAGATGGCTGCTGCATGTCTCCTCATCAGATTTTGATTGCATTCAGAAGAAACACCTTTTCTTATTTCAAAAGCCTGAAATATTCCTAGTTTTAGAAACTTGCTCATGCTAAATGCATGCTGAAACTGGAGTCAGCATCTTTTCATAACTATGTAAAAAACTATATAATAATTCAAAGCAAGAGCCAATGTCAGATACTCCATCTGCATAACTGAAAATATACAGCTTAACATTACTGTTTACATTAATGAACATTGACAGGTTCATTAAGAGCCCATAAAATTTCTGAAGCCCAAATATTAGTTGTTGTGAATCTTTTATTAGACAGTGGTACTCATGAGGTCTTACAATACGTAGTAAGTATACGCAGGTGCTCCCTGCATGAAGGTTTTAGAGCCCTGGCATGAATCCCCATGTAGTTTGCACTTGGATTGCTGGCAACTATTCATCTCTATCTTTACCCTTGCTTCACATAATGGGGTATTCTAGCATCTCACCTATCCCTCCAATATATCTTAATTTAAATCTTTCTTTTTAAAAGAGCCATATTTGGTTCCTTACTGAGCCATATTTGGTTCTAGATCTGTAGGTTACAAACTCTGGTTCTAAATGTTAGTTTTCCCTTCTGTTCTCTCATATAAGAGAACCAGAGCAGACAGTCCCATATTAGTATCACTGTGTTCCATCTACTTGGGCAGAAATCTGTATCCAGAGTACCTCTGTAAATGAATGACTCTGAAAAAGATCATCATAAGGATGCAACTGATGCCTTCAAAGCATGTGCGTATTTGGAAG
Source organism: Gekko japonicus (assembly GCF_001447785.1). Classification (NCBI taxonomy): domain Eukaryota; kingdom Metazoa; phylum Chordata; class Lepidosauria; order Squamata; family Gekkonidae; genus Gekko; species Gekko japonicus. Next base: position 1,856,179 of record NW_015169172.1, read on the forward strand.
AAAAGGAGTGCAAACATAGAAGTTCAGCCAGGATCTATTATAGCAGGAGGGGATGTGGCTCAGTGGTAGTGCATCTGCTTGGCATGCAGAAGGTCCCAGGTTGAATCCCCAGTATCTCCAGTTAAAAGATCTGGCAGTAGATGATGTGAAAGACCTCTACTTGAGACCCTAGAAAGCTGTTGCCAGTCTGAGGCCCCTGCCACACGGGGGGGGGGGAGCACGGCCAAAGTGCGGCTTTTTAGAGCAGCACCAAAAGAGACACACGGCGGCGGGATCAGACAGATCCCCTGAGCCGCTGCGCAGTTGCTCCCCAGCACGATCAGATGCCGGGGGGGGGGGGGA
>NW_015169172.1:1856545-1890303 GCF_001447785.1 Gekko japonicus
GAACCTCGAATGCTCCTGAAGACGGGCGCCCCGGCGATCCCACAGCCGCGCTTGCTGCGGCGTTTCAGGTAAATCCTGCTCTTTTGCAGGTTCTTTTTTGCTACACATTTCCGGCCTGAAGGGACGGATCGGGGACAGGTGCACGCCGTTTCCCAGATGTTGCGGTGGGATCACACCCGTTTGCTGCGCTCCCGATCCGTCCCTCTTGTGGGGCAAAACTTCCCGTGTGACTGGGGCCTGTGTACACAATACTGACTTTGATGGACCAAGGGTCTGATACAGTATAAGGCAGTTTCATGTGCTCATGTGTTCAAGCAAAGCAGAACTAGTTAGTATGGAGACTCGCACAGTAATAGTTCAGCAATAATAAGTTCTTTCTGTGTGTGATTACCAAATGACAGTGTTCTACTGAGGGGGGGGGATAATGTCATGGGGATGCATTAATGTTGTTCTACATCTTATATTTCCATATCCTGAAACATTTCCCAAACTACAATAGAGACACTCTTATAACTGCCTCTTCTCCTGTGGGATGATATTTTCATTTTTACTATCCGGTCAAAAGAACATAGGAACATAAGAGAAGCCAATGTTAGATCAGGCCAGTGACCAAAATACCAGGTAACATCAGGAGGTCCAGCAATGGGGCCAGGACACTAGAAGCCCTCCCACTGTTGACCCCCCCCCCCCCCAACCACAACCAAGAATACAGTGCATCACTTGCCCCAGACTGAGGTCTATGACAGTCACCTGTCTTATGCTGGCATCTGAAATGACCAGAACTCCGATCTTTTAAAAAACTTAACAATGTTTAATAGAACCTTTGTTTTTATTGTCAATGCTCAGTAGGCACAGTTGGGATATATGTGTGTCCATGCTTGCTGTCAAAATAAAATGTAGGCTCTTGTTTAGGGCAGAAACATTTGTTGCAAAGATCATATAAGATCTCTGTCAGTCTATAAAGATAAATTACATGTACGTGCAGCTACAATTCAGATCATGGCCACACAGAAAGGGGAGAGGGGATTTAGCCCTCCAACCCTCTGTGTGGTTTCACTAGTCAAAACTGGCTTCTCTCCACTCTGTTAGCATTCTTAAGGGGCGGAAAGGACAACTTCTGTTTTTTTAATTATTTTTTAAAAACCCTTCAGTTTTCCTTTAAAATGCAGGGATGCATTTTAAAAGATTTTTAAAAAAGATTTTAAAAGATACAGGGAGCTCGGTTTTGATTTGTGAAACTGAGCAGTGGATGAATTGTTAAATTCCAGACTGTTCCCAGTGCCACTGGCTATCCAGTCTCAGAGCATGGAAAAACATAGACCTCCTTCCTTTATCCTTCATTACTTCTTTCTTTTTTACGTTCAGTGTCAGAAATGAGATCATTTCTCCACAAAATCTTAGAACCTGCTGGAGACTTCATACGAATCATTGCTCAGGTTGCTAAGTCAGGTATAAAATACACCAAATGAGCTTTTTCTTTTCAGTTTCTTTATATGTCAAGGACACACGCTGGATGAGTGATTGACCCAGGTCATTTACAAGAAAGAGTTCTGGAGCTTCTTTTACAAGAACTGTTTGTTTTCTTAATTGCAGATTAACATAAAAAACCCTCTCATGGGTTTATGTCACATATGACACATGAAGCTGCTTTATACTGAATCAGACCATTGGTTCTTCAAGGTCAGCATTATCTACTCATACTGGCAGTGGCCCTCCAGTGTCTCAGGCTGAGGTCTTTCACATCACCTACTCCCTAGTTTTTTTAACTGGAGATGTTGGGGTGAACCAGGGACCTTCTGCATGCAAAGCTGAGGCTCTTTCACTGAGACACAGCCCCTCCCTGGTACCAGAAGATTCTAGAAACAACCCATCTTCCCCATCTGAACATTTTACTGTGCGGATAAACCCATGGAATTGTATCTCTGTTTGTAGTCATCTGGCCCCTAACCCGAAGCAAAACACACAACTGCAATATGCACCATGCAGTCTGCAGGCCCACTGTGGGGACAATCCCGATGAGTCCTGGTATAAACATTAGAAGAAATTAAGGATGAGAGTGGAATTACTATAGTGCAGGATAAGGCAAAGTTCTTTGACAATTCTCTGGTCCTCAAATATAAAAACATACAAAAATACAGAAGAAATGAATATGTACCTTGAATAAAATTTCATTGGTCTTAAAGGTGCCACTGTGACTGGGCTCATTCTTAAACATTATGGGCGTTTTCTCACTAGAGCTGCCTCGCAGCACAGCGCCGTTTGCCCCGACACAAACATGTTAATTTCACACCCGAAGCTCCGGGGCTGCATTTTGACTCGTGGCTTTGCCCGATTTCCTCCGCAGTTTCGTGATCCTGGTTTTTGAGGATCATGAAGCTGCGGAGGAAATTGGGCGAAGCCCCAAGTCAAATGCAGCCCCGCAGCCTCGGGTGTGAAATTGACATGTTTGTGTTGGGGCAAACGGCGCTGTGCTGCGAGGCAACTCTAGTGAGAAATCGCCCTATGTCTACAATATACAGAAAGGTTTTTTCACTAGTGTGATAATGGAAGAAATCAGTCCATGTGCACAGATAATTTTTTCTGGTGTTCAGAGGGGTGGGTGTGAGGGCAGAATTGCTAGGTGGGCCATGGTGTGGCCACAACCGAGGTCTGAGACGGATGGGGCCTATATGCCAGTGCTGGAGAGGCACATGGCTCAGCTTACTCCATGGTGTGCATCTCCTTGCTCTAATCCCCCCTCAAATAGCACAAGAAGGTGGAAGTTAAAATATCTCCCTTCATTCAGATCCTCAGCTGGATGGACAAATTCGTGCTCACCCAGTCTAGAAGATCATCCTGCAACTCTAGAGAGCAGTTGTGCTCTAATCTGATACTGCTGAAGTTCCAGGCAAGCTGAGCAGTGATTTCATGCTATTAAGAAATTATTTATCTTCCCTCTCATTCCTCACAGTCCTCCAGTTTAGGATTTTCTAGGGACAGAAGTTGTGCCAGTCAGAGATGAAAGCAGCAGCAACAGAGGGATTTAAGTACTCAGGAATAAAAGGGAACCACATAATATATTTAAAAAAAACTCTTGTTTTCTCCAGGTGGCTGGAAATCTCTGACTTCTGAGCCTTTGGAGGTTACCATCTGCATGTTTTTTTCTCTGAAGAAGACTTTCTCAACATTTCAGATTGTGCATCAAATGTATATATGCATATAATCTTTAAAAGCAAGAGAATTGATCATCATTGTGGTCCTATGCAGAATAACTCCAGTCTAAGGTCATTGATTTAAGAGAACATAAAAACATAAGTGAAGCCATGTTGGATCGGGCCAATGGCCCATCCAGTCCAACACTTGTGTCAGACAGTGGCCCCAAACCAGGTGACATCAGGAGGTCTACCAGCGGGGCCAGAACTCCAGAAGCCCTCCCACTGTTGCCTCCCAAGCACTAAGAATACACAGTATTACTGCCCCAGACATAGTGTTCCATCTATAAAGGTAAAGGTTTCCCCTCCTCGAAAGCTAGTTGTATCCGACTCTAGGGGGCGGTGCTCATCTCCGTTTCCAAGCTGAAGAGCCAACGCTGTCCGAAGATGTTTCCGTGGTCATGTGGCTGGCATGACTAAATGCCTTGTGGTTAAGAGCCACTGATGGACCTCTACTCCATATGTTTATCTAATCCCCTCTTGAAGCTGTCTATGCTTGTAGCTCCTACCACTTCCTGTGGCAGAGAATTCCACGAGTTAAACACTCTTTGGGTGCAGAAGGACTTTTGTCTGTTCTAAACCTACTGCTCATTAATTTAATGAACTTCACATAACTCTGCACAGGATTTTATTGTTTGTATATTTAACAGTTGTTTATATTTGGCTCTCCAGTTCAGGGAGATATTTCTCAATGAGGATGACCTTTTCCTTAAGGATCCAAAAGTATAGCTTTGGGGTGCTGTTACTGGGGTTGCCCTTAGGCCCCAGCAGCCTCCATTGCCGAAAGGGCCTTACATTGGCACACCACTGTTGGAACCCATCCTGAATGGATATAGCCTGACCCGACCTTAGTTATCCAAATCCTGGTAACATACAAGTTAGATTACTGCAGTGCATTTCCTTAATGAGCAGTTGGCAGCCGTATTAGGATCTGAGATTGGTCAGGCAGACCATATTGCACTAGTATTAAAGAATTTTCACCATTTGTTTCAATTTGGTCTCAACCTTTAGAACCCCAAATAGCTTAGTACCAGGATACCCAAAGGACTGCCTGCTTATCATCGGAGATAATCTTTGGAGACCCAGCTTCCAGTAACTCTACATTTAGATATGAGGCCTAGTGGCAGTTGGGAAGAGGTGATGGTGGTGACACTCCACTTACGGAATTCCCCTCCAGGGTTATTCAAATGTCAACTAGTTTATGAGCTCTTAGGTTCCAGGTAAAGATATTTATTTGACTGAATGGTTTCAAGATTTGTCTGCGTCTTTTATCAGTGTATGCAGATGTGTTAAAACCTGTGTTTATGACTGTAGTTTTTTATTGTTTTTCTGCCTTTATCAATACTTGCTGAATTTTCATTTGTCTTGCAGTTTTTTCCTATTTTGTTAGCATCACAATAACGTTATCTTTTATTTGTTGTTTATGGTTCTTAGCCTCAAATGCTTTTTAATGAAAAGGCAGGGTAGAAATTTGAAATAAACCTAAAAATTGAATCGTAGAAGTAGTTAGCAGTAGGACAAAAAATTGGCATATTTAACTTCTTTAAAAAATAGTCAATTGAGGATCCTGAGCCTAAATCTTAATAAAAGTATTTTGGTCTTAATCCAAATACATTAACTATAGATAATGTATTGAATACAAACATACATACATTAATTCCTATATTACTTTCTATCAACTTTAAATTCAGTTCATTACTTTTGAAGGTCTCCGTCTCTGAGTTCCAGTGATTCTCCTCCCTCAAGAGAGAGTGACTAGTCAAAAGTCTTGTTACTTGGGAAAGGAGAGAAGTAGCAAGCACCCATGTCTCATGAGCATATTTTGTGAGCACTTGCTGACTGTATCACCTGTGCAGGCACACATACTGCCAGCACTACACCAATTGCACTGGCTATTGAATGAGTACCAGATTCGCTTCAAGGTATTGGTGCCCTAGCACCTAGAACCTAGCAGTTCGAAAACAAGAAATTGCAAGTAGATAAATAGGTACCACTTCGGTGGGAAGGTAACAGCGTTCCGTGCGCCTTGGTGTTTAGTCATGCCGGCCACATGACCACGGAAACGTCTTCGGACAGTGCTGGCTCTTCAGCTTTGAAATGGAGATGAGCACCACAACCCTAGAGTCGGATTCGACTGGCTTTCGAGCAAGGGAACCTTTACCTATTGGTGCCCTGCGTGGCCTGGGATCAACATACCTGAGGGATCACCTCTCCCCATATGTGCCCCGGAGAGTCTTGTGCTCTGCTGATCAAGATCTCCTGGTTGTCCCCAGCCCAAGGAATGTCCACTTAGCCTCAACCAGGGCAAGGGCCTTTTCTGCCTTGGCCCCCGCCTGGTGGAACATGCTCCCATCTGAGATCAGGGGCCTGCAGGACTTACTACCATTCCACAGGGTCTGTAAAACGGAGCTGTTCTGCCAGGCCTTTGGTTGAGGTAGTCGGTGTCCAATAAAATCTCGCTCCCCCACCCCGCTGAAATTTACCATCTTTATGTGGCCCAGATTAAGAAGATGAAAAATGGCATCCACTTGAAATCTCCATACAAATAGTGTGGCCTGTTTTAATACATGCTGTTTTATATTGTTTTAATTGTTTTTATAATTAATAATGTATTGTATTTTTGTGATGTCTTGTTCTGTGATCTGCCCTGAGCCCGCTTGTAGGGAAGGTGGGATATAAATGGAAACAAGTAAATAAATTAAATAAATAAACACTTGCAAACCCCCATTAAGCATTTCCCGTGTGCAATAGGGATGCCTGCAAAGGAAAAAAGTGTGAACAGCTTTGAGTTGAACATAGGACATTTCACCCATTTCTTCCTTTCAGTTAATTTATTGCTAATTGTACAATGGCTATTCAGTTGCGTGGGATCCAGATGCCTTTTCTCAAGGCTGAGATTCTTTAAAGGAGACCATGCAATTTTTTTCCTGGCAGTAAAGTGGCAATATTCTGTCTCCAGGAAAATGCAGTTTCCCACTCCCACCTGATGCTTTCACTGCAGTTATGAGCACTATGAGGAATGCAAGGGCATAAGTGTGCCATGCGCATATTTCAGATGGCGCCTGTGCTGTTGCAGTGATGAACTCTTCTACTCTCCATGTCTAAGTGATTTTGTGACTTTCTAAAGTATTGTGTGTTTTTTTTGTATGAAGGAGCCTCTCAGCCCTCAAAACCTTAAAAAAGCAAACACAAATCTATTCTGGTTCCCCACACCAATATCCTGTCATTTTTGTCAACCTTCTGCCTCCCCCTTCTTAAAAATCTGGTTCTTTGAAGGTGCTTCTCTCTCTCTCTTGTTCTCTCTTGATGATTTAGCCAGATTTTTAAAAATCTTTTAATTTTTTGCAAGCTGTATAAAATCTCTTTCTCCTCTTCCACTGTTCATTTGTCAAAAGAAATACTATAACATTAAGAGAGGAGGAGTCCAAGTATAACTGTCCAATGCAGCAACACTATTCCCATCCTCAACACATTAGGTGGAAATTGGGTATCGCATAATTTTACTGCCTCAGTATTGGCAAAATGTAGTACTAAGAATAATTAAACAAAAACAAAAACCCAGAACTTCAATTTTCTTTCACCTTCTCCTCCCAGTTCGTGTTTAAGAGTTCTTTAACAGAGTCTTTTCTGAACCCTCTGCTTCTCCTCTGTCTAGTGGCTGTTCTTCACATCCACTCCTCAGGTGTACTGTTCTTTCCCCCTGCTTGTCTAGTGGGCTGTAGGCCATTTGGTGGCTTAGCACTACTGTGAACTCTACCATGTTCAGCACATAGCACTAACTACACATACAGTAAAAGTAGCATCTTTACAGACCCTGAACAATTATAGACCCACTAATGGAGCAAGGAAGACAATTGGCTTCTTTTTGTCTCAGACAATCTCTGATAAAGGCAACAAGCCAGGATACTTTTGTCCAGTGGAAACCCTGGGGTCCTTCCTCCATACATTCCTAGTAAGCAGAAGAGCCTTCCTTCCCTCCTCTCAGTGCCTTCCTGCAACTCACCCCTGCGTACCGTTCTGCTTCAGCTTCAAGTCCCTTTCCCTGTTGACACGTCCTTGGTTGGCTGGTCAGAGCCTGCAGAGAGCAAGCCCAGCAACATGTGTGCGAGCAGCCCGTGGTTCTTGCCTGCTTAAAGCAGCACTAGCTTTTCTCCCTTTACCTCTCTCCACCCATGCAGTGGTTTCCTCATTCACTGACTGACTGACGTATGGTGCAGCAGTGGGCTGTGCTTCACTGGCAGTACATTACAGATACCTTGTCCTTCTCCCAGACATACCTCAGCTGCCTGCCGCATCAGGAGCTTCTGTTAGAAGTGAAGTTTTGAGAGGAGGCGACAGAGGGGGGATGAGAAAAGAAAGTGAAGCATTCAAGCTCAGCTTGTTTGATAAATGCATGGATAAGCACTGCCAGTAGTCTCTGTTTTTTTAAATAGTGAATCTTCTAATAAATAAATATAAACCAATTTTTATGACATATTAGACAATTCTCTTTTTAAAAAGTATCACAGCTGTAATTAGCATTTTGGACCAATCCCTGTTTTAGTGACTAGGGCATTATAAAGGTTATGTTGGTTTTGCAGAATGAAGCAAAAAAGCTGAATTAATTAACTTATTAGATATATTGATTAACATAACTTATAGAATTAATTATTCGGTTGTTGAAAAAGTCCAGCCAAGTGATTAGGTAGAGTAGGGTGAATTGTTGTTCTAATTGATTGTTGTATAGTGGAAATTATTATTAGGATAATTTTAAAAAACCCCACTATTATTGCTGGCCTTTATTTAGATTACTGGCCAGAGGGACTAAAGTTATTGGCAATCAATTATGGGAAAAAGTATAGCAGGATAGGAAATCAAGTAGCTGAGGACCCAGCAGCACTGGGATTGTAAATTTATGGGTAGCATATACTTGGGCATACTGTCAACCAAATCCACCAGCGGTCTGAGGCTTGCGAAGACTACTAGGAGTGGTGATGGAGGGGCAAGGGATTCCAGTGCTCCTGGGGAGGGGAAAGTATAGCGGTGGGACCAGGCATGGAGATAAAGGAAGAGGACAGAGAAGCAGAGAAGTTCGGCCCCCTTCCAGCCTGCATCCCATCCCAAAGGTTGCTGGCAGTGAGGCTAGTAGGAATGACTCCCCTCCGTCATTGGTGTTGTGTAATGCCAGGTCCATAAACAACAAGGCCATGGTCCTTCGGGACTTTCTGCTTGAGCAGAAAGCAGACCTGGTGTGCATGACCAAAACCTGGGTGCGAGAAGGGGAGACAGTAGCTCTCTCCCAGTTAGCTCCTCCCAGGTTTTCAGTCCTTCACCAATCACAGACTAGGGGGCAAGGTGGAGGAGTGGCTCTATTCATTCAGGAGGCTTACTCCTTCAGGACACTCCCACCACCAAAGATCATGGGAATAGAGTGTGCTGTCCTAGTGCGGGAGGCCAGGGAGAGTCTGGCGATTTGGTTGGTGTGTCACCTGCCCAGCCAATAGCCTTCTGTCCATGATGGAGGCTGTGTGGGACTGGGCACTGGAACACCCTAGACTGTTAGTCCTGGGTGATTTCAATGTCCATGCCGATGATGCAGCCTGCACTCAGGCAGCGGACCTAGTATCGTCCATGGCAATGCTGGGACTCTCCCAATATGTAACGACTCCCACTCACTGGGCAAGGCACATGCTCGATCTGATCTTTACGGCGGGGTTTACAGTAGACTGGATAACTGCCTTGGCAGTGCCATGGTCAGACTACCTTGCCCTGAGGGCCTGTCTGAATGTTCCCGTTTGGGCAGCGAGTGTATTTTAGCTCACCTGTGGAACCAAATGGACCCTGTGTGGCTTCGGATGGCTCTGCAGAATCTGATGCCCCCTGGCAGCTCGTTAGATGAGCTTGTAGAGGACTGGCATAGCCGATTCTCTGCAGCCATCGACGAGATCGCTCCCCGACACCCTCTGCGCCCTCACTCTAAGGTTGCACCTTGGTATACCCAGGAGTTGTGGCTGATAAAGTGAGGTTTAAGATGGTTAGAGAGACAGTGGTGACACGCCCATGATGAAGCTACAAGAACATCCTATAGGACGTTTATGAGATCCTATGAGATGGCAGTCAAAGCTTCGAAGAAAAAGTATCATGCAGCTTGGATTGCATCTGTGAACTCATGCCCAGCCCAATTGTTTAGAACAATTCAGTCTATGACAACTCTGCCACAAGGCAGGTCAAACATTAGGGAATTGGATATTCACTGTGAGGCTTTTGCGAGCTATTTTGCAGATAAAGTCTTGTTGCTCCGCCTTGATCTCCCTGCCACAGTTGAGACAATGAGTGAACTCGAGGCTCCATGAGGCCAGTCAAGTTATGGATCAGTTCAGTCCACTCAGCCTAGAGGGAGGTTGACAAATTGCTCTTGACTGTACACCCCACCACATGTCTCCTTGATCCGTGCCCATCGTGGCTAGTTAAAGCTGGTCGTGATGGGTTCCAAGGTGCCCTATGGGAAATTATCAACAAGTCCCTCTTGAAGGGCCTGTTCCCTGTGGCACTTAAGGAGGCCATGGTTCGTCCCCTCTTGAAAAAAAATCTTTGGATCTGGCCGAATTGACTATTTACCGGCCGGTTTCCAACTTGCCCTATTTGGGCAAGCTGATTGAGAGGGCCATGGCAGTCCAGTTACAGAGCTTCTTGGATGACACTTCCACTCTAGATCCCTACCAGTCCAGTTTTTGCCCGGGACATGGGATGGAGACAGCACTGGTCACCCTCATGGACGACCTCCGGAGGCATCTGGATTGAGGCGGATCAGCAGTGCTGCTGTTGTTGGACCTGTCAGCAGGATTCAACATGGTTGACCATCAGCTGCTGATCCACTGCCTCACTGACTCTGGAGTACAGGGGCTTGCCTTGCAATGGCTCTCATCCTTCCTTCAAGATTGGGGACAAAGGGTGGCACTAGGGGAACAGCTATCCCAAAGGCACCCACTGATTTGTGGAGTGCCTCAAGGGGTGGTGCTTTCCCCAATACTGTTCAGCATCTATATGCACCCCCTTGCTCAGCCTGCCCAGAGGCATGGGCTGGGGTGTCACCAACATACAGATGACACCCAACTCTATCTGTTGTTGGGCAGCCAGTCTGAATCTACCTTGGAAGATCTGGACTGGGAATTACAAGCTGTGTCTGGCTGGCTTAGACTGAGCCAACTGAAACGGAATCCGATGAAGACGGAGGTCCTGTGCCTGAGGGGAGTGGCCCGAGGGTAGGGATCCCACTCCTGACCTTCGATGGAGCACAGTTGGTGCCAGCACCAGAGGTTAGGAGTTTGGAAGTGCTCTTGGATGCCTCTTTAACAATGGAGGCCCAGGTAGCAGCCACTGCCAGGTCAGTCTTTTATCATCTTCCATTGATCAGGCAGTTGGTTCCCTTCCTTGAACGCAACAACTTGGTTGTCAGAAATGCCCTGGGCACTGAAGATCTGCCACATGGCCCTTATTGCAGCTTTCAAGGAGGTGGACGGCACTGGGACCACTTCCAGCCACTTGCTGTAAGTGTCCACCAGGATGAAAAACAGCTGACCCTGGAACGGGCCCACAAAATCCAAGTGTAACCTGGACCAGGGCCTGTGTGATGACTCCCAGGCTCGAGCGGGCACTCTGGGAGGCACTCTGGGATTCCTGGCAGGGCTGACACCTCTTGACTATGTCCTCAATGTCCTGATCCAGCCCCGGCGACCAGACGTAACTCCTGGCCAGGGCTTTCATCTGGACCACCCCCGGATGCTGCTAGGACCCATTCCCTCAAGGGGGTCGGGATCACCACCCTGCCTCCCCACATCAAGCAGCCTTTGTGGGCAGACAGCTTGTCTTTTCGGGAGATGAACGCCATGAGGTCCACTCCCCCCAGGCCCGTGGGCCACCCCCTTCTCACCCAGTCCAAGACACGGCAGAGGGTCTTGTCCTTGGCCATGTGGCATGCCACCTCATGAACGTGCACAGGCTGGTTGGGGAGGGCCTCCAGAAGCGTGATCTGATGAGCCGGAGCCGGGTCTGGATCCGTAGCAGGCAGCAGGAGATGGCTTAGAGCATCCGCGTGGCCCATCACTTTCCCAGGCCAGTGGACGGGCAAATACAAGTAACCTGCCAAAAAAACAGACCGCTGGAGCACCCGGGGCAACGTCATCTGTGGGGTTTGACGGTCGGGGGCCAGGAGTCCGAAAAGCGGCTTGTGGTTGGTCAGGACTGTGAAAGGCCGCCCGTACAGGTAATGGTGAAATTTCTTCACCCCTGCCACAATGGCGAGCACCTCCTTGTCGATCTGCGCATAGTTGCACTCTGCAGACGACAAGGTCCTCAAATAATAAGCAGCCAGAACCTCCCCGCCGTCCAGTAGCTGGTGGCACAGGACCGCCCCGACCCCATACGGATATGCATCGCAGGTGAGGACCACCGGTAAATTTTCCTCGAAATGCGAGAGGACTGAGTTTGAAACCAGTAGGTCCTTCATGGCCTGGAATGCCACGGCATGCTCAGGCCCCCAGACCCAAAGGGCATGTTTGTCGAGTAGGCGGTGAAGGGGTTCTGCCACGGCTGCCTTGAGAGGGAGGAATGAATTATAAAAGTTAAGCAGGCCGAGGAAAGCCTGCAGCTCTGATTTAGACATGGGTGGGGGGGGGGCTAGGGTGATGGCCCTGACTTTGTCGTCCGTTGGGTGGATGCCATTGGCGTCTACAGCAAAACCCAGGAACTCGATGCGAGGTACTCCCAAGAGGCATTTTCCCCTCTTCACCTTAAGGCCAGCTGCGTCGAAATGCTGGAGCACCACCTGGAGCCAGTCCGTGAAAGATGACGAGTCCGGATCTGCGATGAGCATGTCATCTAAAAATGGCTGTATTCTGGGGATACCTTTAAGAAGGGAATCCATGAACGAATGGAAAATCCCTGGTGCGACCGATACCCCAAACTGTAACCGTTGCACCTTAAACGCCCCCTTATGCATGGCAATGGTTTGGGCCTCGGCAGTGGGCGCATCAACAGGTAGTTGTGGATATGCCTGGGCCAGATCTAATTTACCAAAGATTCGGGGCCCCGCCAGTGTGACCAACACATGACTGACCACTGGCACCGGGTACACGTGATCCTGGAGTGCTTTATTCAGTGTGCACTTGTAATCTGCACAAATGTGTACATTGCCGTTCAGCTTCACCGGGGTGACAATGGGGGTCTCCCAGCGAGCAGAAGCAACCAGTACCAGAACCCCCTGCTCTATGAGATGATTGAGCTCCGCCTCAATCTTAGGCTTCATTGCTATCGGGGGCAGTGTTCCCTCTTAGCTGAGTTAGTGTGAGCTAGCTCACAGTTTTTTAGCCTCCGGCTCATACATTTTTGTCTTAGCTCAAGAAGGATGGGCCCAGAGCAAACTAATTTATGCAGTAGCCAAGTTTGCTCACTCACAACTTTAATACCAGTAGCTCACAAAGTAGAATTTTTGCACACAAGACTCCACAGCTTAGAGGGAACATTGATCGGGGGATGTCTGGCCTTCACTCAGATGGGGTGGACAGCCGGGTTGAGATCTAGGGAGATGGGGGACCCGGAATAGCGTCTGAGCATCCCGTCAAAAACTTTGGGAAAGGCATTGCACACAACCGTAAAATTTTCTGAATGGACCTAGTTGATCCCCGAGATAGTGAAACCCAGTGGCCTGAACCACGAAAGTCTACCCTCCACCACCAGCAAGTCTAAGTGAGCATCCCGTCAAAAACTTTGGGAAAGGCATTGCACACAACCGTAAAATCTTCTGACTGGACCTAGTTGATCCCCGAGATAGTGAAACCCAGTGGCCTGAACCACGAAAGTCTACCCTCCACCACCAGCAAGTCTAAGAGTCCACAGAAGTCCTTATGCTGCACCTTAAACTTGCCCCAGCCCCGGACCGCCACAGGGTTTTTGTTAAAGTCCCTGTATAGAAATATTGATTTCTAAAAGCCTCATGCCTTCTCCTGTTCTGTTTTTTGATAACAGGCTGTACTTTATTTCCTGTTACAAGCCAAATGGTGGGCCCCATAGCCTCAATTGCCATGCCATAAACCCACATTCTTCACACTTCCATGCTAGAAGCTAGACTGTAAGGCCCCACTAGGCCTTACATGAGTGTAGTCACGTAGCCGATGGAGAAGCTAGAAGCTGGGTCACCTGACTGCAGAAGGAGTTCCCAAACTTCTGGCCTATCACCACACGTAGCCATGACAACCAAAAAATTGGCCACACACCCTGCTACTCCTGATTGGCTGATGGCCACAGCTTGTCATGATTAGATTGGGGTTTAATTGTCTGGTTTCTTGGAAGAGAGCTCTCTGTGTTCCTGCTCTCTCTCTACTTGTTTGAATTGCACCTGGAAATGCTGTCCCAGGCGGAACAAAGAACTGCTTTGTAACTTGAGCACATGGTGTGCAAAGATGGGGTTGCTTTTAAAAATCCCTTGGTGTCTAACTGGACTGTCTACCTTGGACACTATTTGGACTGATGGATTCCTGAACTTGGTAAATATGCATCTTGTACTGTGTATTTAAGGCAAACAGCCCTAGCCTTTCTTGTTTTGAAATATTTCATGGTTTAATTGCATTGCTCTGTACTGAATAAAAAAATTGTTCTTGTTTATAAATGGTCTTTGATGTTGTACCTGGGTTCCAAGCCTAAAATCCTGTAGCCTAAACGCTGACCACATACACTACTATTGGAGGTTAAAATATTGTGCATCTCTGGGAAGAGTTGCTAATGTGTTAAGTCCCAGATGCCATCTGAGATATTTGAATCTCTGCTCTGAGCTGGAGGGGATTATAGATTACTGTAGAGATTCTGGTGGCATATTGTTCTGAATCCAGAGAGGGTAGCCTACCTCTGTATCACAGCCCAGAAGATCATTGGCTGCCCCCTCCCATTCCTGGAGGAATTGCATCGTTCTCAATGTTTGAAAAAAGCAAAGAACATTCTGCAGGATTTGTCACACCCTGGACATTCCCTGTTTGAACTGCTGCCTTCGGGCAGAAGATATAGGACAATTAAAACAAGGACAAACAGATTAAAAATAGTTTTTATTTGAGAGCTATTACTGCCTTAAATGCTGTATGAAATTGGAATTTGGGTGACATTAGTGGTTTTAAATTGCTATGTGAACCTTATGAAATAGTTGTGAATGGTTGTGTGAGTGTATATGAATATTGTTGTAGATCACCAAAATGATTGCATTTAATTTCATTGTACTATGTACAATGACAATACAGTATATTTTAAAAAGACAGGCGTGGGTGGGCTATCCTATACAGTCCTGTAGTGTGAGTCCCTGTGACTTTTGCAGGAGGGGTCTCCCCCGTGGGCAAAGGGAGTGCAGCGTCTCCTTGGAAGTAATGGAGAAGGACGAACCCAAGTCTATCTCCATGCTGCAGAGGGACCCCTCAACCAACACAGTCACATGCAAGTTACATACCAGGTGCTGCTGGTGGTGGGTCAAGATGATGTGGTGGTCAGAAGGAAAGTCGGAGGAGTTCTGGTGGGCCGATGGCTTCTGGCACGGTCCCTTGGAGTGGCAGACTCAGGCGAGGTGACCCGGCTTGTTGCAGGCCCGGCAGACAGTGTCCCGGAACCTCTCTGCAGCTGGCGCAAGACATAGTGGAGGTTGAAGTCTTGACTGCAGCTGGATCCAATGACCGGTGGCGAAGCTGGGATGAGCGGTGATGGACCTGGAGCACCTCCTCGTCGTTGGAGACATCAGAAGCGACGGTAGCTTGGGTGCGATGAACCGCCTTGCTGCGGTGATCTAGATGCACCTTTTCATAAGCCGCCGCCTCTTGAAGTACCTTGTTCAGGTCAAGATCGTCCTGGCTTACCAGTTTCCTCTGAAATTTGGGCTCCCATAGGCCCACGAGGAATTGGTTGAGCAGGGTGTCCACCAGACTGGGAAATGAACACCTCATGGCCGCTCGCCGGAGTCCAGCCAAGAACTTGGAGGACGTCTTGTCCGGGCCCTGGACACACTCAAAGAAGTCCATGTGCTCAACAAACTTAGTGGGCTTCGGTGAAAGGTGGTCGGAGAGCGCCTTCACCAAGGTCTCGTACGTTTCGTTGGTCTGTTTGGGCACGATGAGGTCCTTTAACAGCAGGAAAGTGTCCATTCCACAGGACCGTGGGAGGAGGAGGGCCTTCTTCTTACCCACATCCACAATGTCGTAGCAGGCAAAGTGGTTCTCCAGAATCTCGAGCCACGTGTCCCACTGTGTGGGGCAGGTGATGTCGAAAGCGGCGATGCTCTCCTGAAAAACGGCCATTGTAACGACGCCATGTAGGGGGTGAAGCTCGGGAGTGGTGGTGGCGACAGCTGGAGTGGGGAGCAGTGCATCGCTGTGCTCGGAGCGGTGCATGGAGCAGTGCAGTGTGCGACGACCGGAGAAGTGGAGCACGATGCAGAGCAAAGTGTGGTGGTCTCGGTTCTGGCGGTGATGCAATGCTCATGGTCATTGTTCATGGGAGGTAGAATCCCACCTTCGTCGCCAGTGAAAAGTATGGAGACTTACTAGTGATTTCAGCTCTCATACCTTATTTCAGGAAAGAACAAAACAACTTTTCCCGGCTCACAGGCCGGCTTATATGTGCAACAATCCCACACCCAAAACATGCCCCCACAAACCAGTGATAGGCTATTTACAGTGGCCGAGAGTTCCATGGGCTCTCGGCCGGGAGCCTAGCCCTCTGATTGGTGCAGGCTAGGATCCGCTTGGACCATTGTCTCTGGGAGTGAAGCTCGGAAGCTTCGCATGACCATGTGGATACTTAGCCTTGCACTCGGTTGGAGATGAATACATTACAGACTCAAAATCAGCTGGCCCTCCCAGGCCTCAAAGATGCCACATTGGCAATAACCAGGGCCAGGGCCTTCTCAGTGGCAGCTCCGTACTGGTGGAACAAGCTGCCAGAAGAGATCAGGGCCTTGTGGGATCTCTTACAGTTCTGCAGGGCCTGCAAGATGGAGCTCTTCCACCAGGCCTTTGGTTAAGAAGCTGCAGTAAACATCTGAGAAGTGACTCTGTGCCCTGACCTACAACTTACAACCTGGGTCCACCTCACATACAAATGGATCAACTGAGCTGGTGTAAGAATACCATCATGACTATCACCTAAGCAACACTGTTTAATCTGAAATTTCTGCTCTCGCGCTTTATTTGAACCCCATTCCAGCATTTTAGGGTATTAATCTTAATTGTTATGGTGTTTTATGATTGATTTTAATTGTATTTATATATGTGTTTTTATGTAAGCCGCCCTGAGCCTGCTTTGGTGGGGAGGGCGGGGTACAAATGGAATAAAATAAATAAATAAATAAATAAATAAAGAGACTTCCCAAGCCTGATCTCCCTGAGCACACAGGCTCCTAGGGAACAGAGGGCACTCTTCCAGAGGGAGGCACTGGGAGTTCATCATTCTCCACACTGCCTGCTCCTCTGTTTTCAGTCAAGTCATTTCATATGCTCAGGTGGTCAGCTTTTTTTTAGGGAAGTGGGAATAAAATTAGTAAGCTTTAGGGTTGCCAAGTCTCGGTTGGGAAATGTCTGGAGATTTAGAGATATCGCCTGGGGAGGGGGGGGAGCTCAGCAGGGATGCCAAAGAGTCCAGCCTCCCATGCTGCCATCTCCTCCAGTGGAACTGATCTCTGTTGTCTGGAAATCTGCAATGCCAGGAGGTTGGCATCCCTAAGCCTATGCAGCATAAGCAGACTTTAGTGAATGCACGTTATGATATGATTCATTTTTTCTAAGTTTTCCCAGGCCTTCACATCTCCAGTCAGGCCACTGTGCTATCTCTTCTGGGATCCCAGGAAGCTGTCTTGTCTTTCCTTATACTGCTGTGTGAGATCCTGGAGATGCCATAGACTGAGCCTGGGAGCCTTCATAATGCACAGCACTGTGTTCTGACGACGCTGCACTATATTCCCAGGTACTAGTGAGCCCCTCTGGTTTCCTGTTAGTGCTCAATAAACTTGCAATTGCTCCCTTCGGGAAAAATAACACAATTATTTGTAGCATATTGGCAATATTGGCTAACAGACACTGCTATGAAGCTTCCATAGCAGATTTCAGAAAACTATGCATTTCTTATAAACATTGTAACATTAGTGAGATTTGTCTCTAGGAAGGGCTCTTTTTGTAGCAGGAACTCCTTTGCATATTAGGCCACACCCCCTAATGTAGCCAATCCTCCAAGAGCTTACAGAGCTCTTCTTACAGGAGCTACTGTAAGCTCTTGGAGGATTGGCTACATTAGGGGGTGTGGCCTAATATGCAAAGGAGTTCCTGCTACAAAAAGAGTTTTTGTATCCATTCTTCTAACTCTGGAATTCTTTCTTGTTTCCAACATTGTGCATAGAGTAGTCTCGCCATTGTAATCAAATACCAAAATAGAGTCCTTTTTGTAATATTCAGTTCTTCCATTTTAAGTCCTAAGAGCAGAATTTCTGGCGCTTTCTTAAAGGAACATTTCAGAATCTTCTGCATTTCGCTGTGGACCCAATATGGGAATGTTGATTTTGAAAGAATGGTGTGTCCTGTGGAAAACAAAATTGTGACACATTGTGGCCATATTTTGGAAACTTTTGTTTCAGAAATATGCAGAGAGAGAGAGAGAGAGAGAGAGAGAGAGAGAGAGAGAGAGAGAGAGAGAGAGAGACTTCTCTTCTCTGCTTTCTAGAGAGACTTCACTGCTTACCTTTATGTTTGTAACGTGTTTTCTTCTTTTTAAGATCTCACCATTAAAACACCTTCATTTATACTTGCCATGAAAAAGTATTTTTACACAGAGCAGTCTGTTCTTGTGTCCATTAATTGCTATCTACATTTGTCTACTACATTGGAGAGTTTGCTGTCTACATATATTTTAAATATCAATTCAGATCTCAAACCAAAACTGTGATAAATTAAAACCTATGTTGGTGAAATCAAGAGAAATAGTTTGTGAGAATGTGGGATTCCATACATATGACTAGTTTTGCTTTCACTATGATTCCTTATTGTAACTTCACACTTTATCTTTCAGTTGGTTTTACTTTGCAGTTTCATTTACTTGAGAACTTGAAACAGTAATATCTATACAGTGATTTTCCAACTGATTATTTTTTACCTTGCCTTTTTTCTGAGCTCAGGGTAACATGGACAGATGTTGCTTCCTCCCTTTTATCTTCAAAACAACCTGTGGGTAGATTATGAGGAGAGAGTGTGACTCATTCAAGGTCACCCAGTGAGCTTTGTAGTTGAACATGGATTTGAGTCCAGGTCTCAAGTCCTAGTCCAATGTTATTGCATCCTACCAGCTTTTCTGCTGGCACAAGAGAAGAGTGGAGCAATTTCATCCACCTCCTTTCCTCATCATAGCCCCCTCCCATTATCTCTGGCATAGCTGGTATGGTGTATTCAATGCAATGGAAAACTGTGTTGAACTCACTAATTGAAACACCATGTATAGCTTCGTCCTGGGCAAGGATCCTAATCACTCAATCCCTATTGGTAGCCCAGGAAGAGCCGACCAATCACCTACCATTCAGTTCCCTGAGTGGGAACGTCTGTGATTGGACTTTATCTTGACAATCCTATTGGTTGTAATGTGCAGTAGGGCGTGGCTACATTAGCCGGGAGAGTTTAAAAGAAGCACAGCTACAATGCAAAAGCTGTTCTGGTTGCGTTAATTAAAGCTGAATCACTTGCTGAAATCACTCTCTGACTCTTTGTTAAGTAGTCGACTTAACAGCTGGGAACCCTGGGATAAAAAGTGGTCCTTCCTCCCTCTTGCACCAGCACAAAAGCTGATAGGATCTAGCAGTTTTGTGTGGCAATTTATCCACGATGCTTTTTTATATTCTGCCTTTAGAAGGCTCAGAATAGTTTAACAAAATATTCTTACTTAGGGTCAAAATATACCCCCTCCAACCCCCCCCCAGGCCTCTCTCACCCCATAACACTACTTTTCAGTGATGACAATGTTCTGTGTTTACCAACTAGATGCCCAGTGCCAGTGTGGGGCTCCCCTAGGGTTGCCAGGCCCCCCAACTAGTCACTGGCAGCGGATGGGGGGGTAGATTGCCAGATCCAGGTTGGAAAACTCCTGGAAGTTTGGGGATTGAGACTGGGGTGGACAGGGACCTCAGTGGGGTACAAAGCATCCATTTTCTCCAGGGAAACTGATCTCCTCCATTTTATCTTCTAGTCAGGAGATGAGGTTTAATTCTGGAGGACACCCAGGCCCCACGTGGAGGCTGGCCTCCTTAGGCTCCCCTGATGCTAGGAGCCTGAAAGTGACTTTTCCCTGTTGCATGACACTCTAGAAGTTTTCTGATTTCTATGGTTTTTATAGAGAGTTTGAGAAAACCGTAGAGCATTTTGCAGTGAGATGCCATCACCAGCTGGAAATGGTATTGTGGCACTGCATGACACCATTCATGCCTGTTTTGGCCCTCCCAAGCCTCCTGCAAGTTACCAGCCAAGGGCTGACAAACCTACTGCTATTGGCAGACAAGAAAGTACAGGGGTACTGCATTAGGACATTATAACATGAGGCAAATTCTACTAGAAGTTATGGAGTAGATGGCCAGTTGATGGTTTTGGCAGCAGTGAGCTCCCGTCTCTAGTTCCAGCTCCTGCCAACCTAGCAGTTCGAAAGCAAGAAATTGCAAGTAGATAAATAGGTACCACTACAGTGGGAAGGTAACAGCGTTCTGTGTGCCTGGGTGTTTAGTCATGCCGGCCACATGACCACAGAAATGTCTTTGGACAGCGCTGGCTCTTCGGCTTTGAAACGGAGATGAGCACCGCAACCCTAGAGTCGGATTCGACTGGCTTTCGAGCAAGGGAACCTTTACTTTTTACACATTTAGGTTAACAGCTACTTTGGCCCTTAGCTTCAAGAGTGGGACAGCAACAGACTCTCTGAGACCACTAATTATCGTTATGACTAAAAACAGATAATTGCTGTGGTCATATGAAGCTGGCAACATAGATAGTCAGGTTCCATCTGATAACTGCAACAGCACTCAGTGCCCAGATCAGATTCTCCCAATCTGTGAACCAACAGAATATGAGATAGTGAGTAACATTCTAAAAACATGACCTTCTGCAGGGAAACAGAACATTAGGTTCTTGTCTCTTGGTTGGCTGCTTTTTCTTTAGACTGTTACTGAATTTTTGGAGACAAATCGTTCTGTCTCATACTGGACTAGCCTCATTGATAAATGATCAGTAACCGATAATTGAAAACACTGACTTAGCTAGGGTTTAAGCTATATGTGCCATCTCAATCTTTAGAAAGCAAGCCATAAGACTGTACAGTATGGAGCCACTCACATAAATCATTATTGTATCTTAAAATTGGCGTGAACATGTTGTCTTGATGCAAGGCAAAATTCCTAGGTAGCTTCAGTCGAAAGACAAAGGATCCGAAGGATCCTAGCCGGCCCAATCAAAAGGGCTAGCTTCCCAGCCGGGAGACCAATGGTCACCCGGTTACTGTAAATAGCCTATCGGGAGTAGGGGGTGTGTTTAGGTGTGCTTGGTGGCGGGTTTTCTGAATGCATATAAACCGGCCTGCGAGCCGGTCATTTGTCTTTGTCCTGAACTAAATAAAGGTATGCTTAGCTGAAATCACTCTCCGCCCGCATACTTTTCACACATAAATCATTATTGTATCTTAAAATTGGCGTGAACATGTTGTCTTGATGATAACGGAGAGATAAGACCAATGAACTGTGGGACGTTGGGATCTTAATGTTCTCAGGTCTTTCCTAGAAGCCAGTTCTACAGGCAGCAGAGGTGGGGAGCAATGATCCCCCAGAACGTCTCCTGTATACGCTCAGCTGAAATGACTCGGAGCTTTCTAAGAACACAATCTTGCCTTGCTCAGGGAAACATTCACATAGATTATACCTATAACATGTGTGAAGAATACACAGAAATTTTATTCAGATCATTTTGTTCTTTAATATTTTGTATGAGTTTTTAAAAACAAAAATGAAGCCTAAAAGGAGCACGATGATCTCCCTCCCCACCTTACTTCACTGAACTCTATTGATTTCAGCATTTCCCCTCAGCCCAGGTGACTTCTGTTTTTTGAGCCTGGCTAAGAGAAAATGTGTTTCAAGCACTGGAGGAAGGCATATGAGGAAGGAAGACTTAGCCCCCCTGGGCCACGGTCTCTGGTTTTGTTTAAAAATATGCCACTATCCACCCCACCTGTCTTTCCCCCTAAAAAAAGAGGTTGCCTGTCTGTTTCCCCTACGAGGGCTAAGAGCAACTGGGTGGTGGGAGATCTGTGCAGCTGCTTGTTGCTTTTTTGTGAAACTATAGATGCTGAACTATACAAGAAAGACATCGATGTCCTAGACAACCACGACGGTATAATCATTGACCTTGAGCCAGACATCCTGGAATGTGAAGTTAAATGGGCCTTAGAAAGCATTACTAACAACAAAGCTAGTGGAAGTGATGATATTCCAGCTGAGCTATTCAAAGTCTTAAAAGATGATGCTGTTAAAGTTCTGCACTCCATTTGCCAGCAAATTTGGAAAACGCAACAGTGGCCACAGGATTGAAAAAGGTCAGTATACATTCCGATCCCAAAGAAGGGCAATGCCAAAGAATGTTCAAACTATCACACAATTACACTCGTATCACACGCTAGCAAGGTCATGCTCAAGATCCTACAAGCTAGGCTTCAACAGTACGTGGATAGAGAACTGCCAGAAGTACAAGCTGGGTTTCGAAGAGGTAGAGGAACTAGAGATCAAATTGCCAACATTCGCTGGATTATGGAGAAAGCAAGAGAGTACCAGAAAAACATCTACTTCTGCTTCATTGACTATGCTAAAGCCTTTGACTGTGTGGATCACAACAAACTATGGCAGGTCCTTAAAGAGATGGGAGTACCAGACCACCTCACATGTCTCTTGAGAAACCTGTATAAGGGCCAAGAAGCGACAGTTAGAACCGGATACGGAACAACTGATTGGTTCAGCATAGGAAAAGGAGTACGACAAGGATGTATATTGTCACCTTGCTTATTTAATATATATGCAGAGTACATCATGCGAAATGCTGGCCTGGATGAATCACAAGCGGGAATTAAGATTGCTGGGGAAAAGATCAACAACCTCAGATATGCAGACGATACCACTCTAATGGCAGAAAGTGAAGAGGACCTAAAGAGCCTCTTGCTCAGGGTAAAAGAGGAGAGCGCAAAAGTGGGCTTGAAGCTCAACATCAAAAAAACTAAGATCATGGCATCCGGCCCCATCACTCCTTGGCAAATAGAAGGGGAAGCTGTGGAAGTAGTGACAGACTTCACGTTCCTGGGATCCCAGATCACCGCAGACTGTGACTGCAGCCATGAAATTAAAAGACGCCTGCTCCTTGGGAGGAAAGCGATGGCGAACCTAAACAGCATGATAAAAAGTAGAGACATCACCCTGCCAACAAAAGTCCGCATGGTCAAAGCAATGGTATTCCCAGTAGTCATGTATGGCTGCGAGAGTTGGACTATAAGGAAGGCCGAGCGGCCCCAGTCAGACATGCCGGAAAACGCGTGAGGGGGGAGGAAGCATGGCTATTTGTGCCGTCACATTCTGATGCGCTATTATGCGATCAGATGCGACGGCGGCTTCCCCGCAGCAAAGAGGACGACGGGGGAGAAAGCCGCACGCCGGCGCGATCACACCAGGAGGATTCCATAGGTGATGGCAAAGCGTTTGCCACTACCTTTGTTGAGGTAGTTTTTTACTGCGTGGCTTCGGCGGCTTGCCATGGGTTCGCCACGGGAGTGCTACGCCTCCCAGATGTTCCCATGTGATCGCGCCCGGATACTCCGCGGGACTCCCGTGCCGTTAGTGGGGCAAATGCTCCGTGTGAACAGGGCCGTAGAGTCGGCCTTAGTCTCCGCTGCTATATCTCCATCTCTGCAGCCCCCATCCTCCAAATGCCAGTTGGTTCAAGAAAAAAATTGTCCCAGGCTACTGCCTAGCAGCAAGCCATCTCAGATAATAAATAGTTTGCTAATTTTAGTGCTTTTAAACCCACGCTTCCTGCATACTTGGTTCTCCCCTACTCTGTTGTATCCTCACATCAGCCCTGTGAGGTAAGTTGTAGTAAGAGAGAGTGATCAGTGCAAGGTCACCTGGTAAGTTTCATGGCAAGTGAGGCTTTGAATCCCTTGCTGGTATTAGTGGGGCACTCTAATCACTACTACACCACACTGGCTGACAAACAAATAGGACCTATGTTCATTGTCTTTTCACGGAGTGAGAAATCCTGACGCAGAAATGCCAGCTGGAATGTTCAGTAGGACCAGGGGTCATTTCATAGAAAAAGAGGTGCAGGAGCTCATTAGCATAACTTATTTGCATATGCCACACCCCCTGACATCACCGGAAGTGTGTCAGAAGGCAACACCCACCACTCAGGCTCTACTGGACTGTTTTGGATTGCTAGCTATGGGGGGGGGAGCGTGCAGATCTGTCCTCGCAGAGGAGGGAGAGCTTGTACCTGAATAAAACTTGCTCTTAAAGGTGCCACTGGACTGTTTTGGACCAGGGGGCCGGGGGGGGGGCTCTGCAACTTACCTGGCTGCTTCTTGCTCTGACTGAGGGTTGCTGGGAGCAGGAGGTGGGGCTTGTTGCATGTGCCTGCCCCCTGGGCTCTTTACTGCTGGAGCTCCGCTCCTGTGCGCTCCTGCAGGAAATGACCCCTGAGTAGGACCAATGCTACTGTGTGAGCTACTGGCCTTAAAGCTGTGAGTGAACAATTTGGTTACTGCATAAATTAGTTTGCTCTGGAGCCATCCTTCCTGAACTAAGAGAAAACTGTGCGCTGGAGACTAAAGAACTGTGAGCTAGCTCATACTAACTCAGCTTAGAGAGAACACTGATGTAGAACCATCAGCAAACCCTTCTGTTTGGATGACATCCCTGTTGAGCACAAACCTGTTAGATTATTCCCCCCACTGCCTTGTGGAACAGTAACGGTGTCAGCGAGGTGCCAGTGTTTACACAGAAGATCAACAACTGCTCTTCCATTGTTTCTGAAAGTCGTTATTTTTCTTCTTCAGATCATACAACAATTATATTCAACTGTAGAGTCTGTTCGGGTTGAATAACTATTCATTTCTACCTGGATGCATGGTCCTAAAATGTGCAGAGCTATCTCCCTTGAAGCACAGCCTTCTGCTGCAATACAGTGTCTAACACATTGACTTACCTGAGCTGGTTCTCAGTGCTCTTGTGCAATCCTCATTTATTTAAATGGGGTGTACATAGGACATGCTGGTGGAATGGGCGCCACAGCTTTTGTGCATCATAAAGAGCAACATAGAAAGTTTTCTCTAACAACTATTTCTTGCTAAGGACAGTGTTTTGCTGTTGTAATTTAAGATCTATGGCCTTGGGATGACCTTTGCTCTGCCCGTAGATGTATTTCCCAGTTTGAAGTCTGAACTAGCAGTAAATGGCACAAGCAACCAACAGAGGCTTCTTCTGCCAAAATTTCATTCTGCACAAGATTGATAGTTTTCAGAGGGCCCTTGTACAAATGAAAATCTTAACAGAGGAGGCTCTGCAGCAGAAACCATCTAGTGGACATGGAACTCCTTGATAGGTTCCAAGCCACAATTATTTACATCGCTGCGTTATGTGCAGAATCTGAGGAGATAAATGCCAGTTAGCCCTGGGATGAGAATGATTGAGAAAATGTAACTAGATGCCATATTAGATGAACTGATACAAATGCATTTTATCCAGGCCAAGAAGTGGATATACAAAAGGACTCTGTGTTATATTCTATTAATTAAACTGGCACTGTCAGTTCAGGACCATGTGCTTTGAATGCAACAGGAACATTTTCAGCTTGTAACAAGAACTACATACATATCTTTGTTGTAAAATGCAAGTGTCAGTAGGAGACATAATGACACCTTGTTGATTATTTTCCGCTTGTACATTGGTGTGTGTGGGTCTTATCTTACAATTTCCTTCCTGTAACAGCAACCATCACTAATTTTAGATCCATGTGTATACTACAGGCACATATGTTTAGTGACAGTTTTCAGCTACTAGAAAGCCATTCATCTCACCTCAACTCCAAACCATTAAGCTCTAAATGCTGAGAGATCATTGTGAAAGCAACTCTGGGACAGGGTTATCCTTGATGGGAAAACTGGGTGCTGCTTCTATTAAACTCAACCCTAGCATATATATTACCTCAGCACCATGGCTGCCATTATAACCCTGCTACCCCATCAGTGGGTTTTATGGAACCAAGGTAAGGATGAAAAGGGTGTAAATACCTTCTCACATATTTAGATATTAACCAGTGGCACCATTAAGGCTAACAAAGTTTTATTCAAGGTATGACCTTTCATATGCATGCACACTTCCTCAGATACATTGAAATGGAAGTTAACAGCTCATATATTTGAGGATGAAATCTCATCCCTTGAATAAAAATTTGTTGTTCTTAAAGGTGCCCCACTGGACTCAAACTTTGTTCTATTGCTTCAGACCAACATGGCTATCCCACCTGGATCTTAGATACTAACCAGTCAGTGTCATCCCTTCCTGGGGTTCTCTGGCAGGGACCCAAGAGATGCAGGTCATGGATGTGAAAAGTTTCGTATGTTGCCATGTAATGTGAGAACCAGTGATAATGAGCGGTTTTGTGGTGGTCAACCTTTCATTGAACTAGGCTTCAGTAGCTACTTAATATCTACAGAAGTGCTTTTAGATGCCCAGAAATTGTTCCGGAGTAGTAACATGTTTGATTAAAAGTAGCTAAACTGGAGAGGTACACACTAAAGATGATCTCTTCTCATTTTCTCTGGGCAGGGCCGGCGCTTCCATAAAGGTGGGGCTAGGCACTGGCCTAGGGGTGCCAGGGGAGAAGGGCGCCCCACTGGCCTGCCACCCCTCCCCCTCCCCACCCCTCGCCAAAAGAGTCACGCATGCTCACGCCACCAGTCGCCGCCAGCTCCCTAATCCGAGAGGATTGGGGGTGGGGGGTGGGGGGAGAGAATCCGGCAGGAATTTGGTGTGCTGCCGCCCTCTCCCTTCTCTCTAGGAGCGCAGACTCATCGCCCCCTTAACCCTCTTCTGCAAGAAGCCAAGCAGGCGGGGAGGGGAAGTACTGAGGGGCAAGGCGCCTTCCTGGATCTCCCCCCCCCCCAACTCTGCAGCTTTCCCATTTTCAGAAGCTGCACTTTTCTTCTCGGTGCGAAGTCAAGGAGGTAAAAATCCATCAGAGGAGGAGGGACGGGATGAGTAAGTCAGTAAGGCAGGGTGAGACACTGCTGGGGACTCCCAGAGGGGCTTGGCCGAAGGAAGAGGAGCCCCAAGCCTTGGGGGGGGGTCTCCTTCGTTCCTCTCTGCAAAGCCAGGAGGCTCCCTGCAGCACTTTCCTCAGGGCAGAGAGCTCAGGCGCCTTCCCTTGGTATCTGGAAGCGCGGCATTGAAACGGGGTTCCTTTCCAGGATGGGGGGGGGACACCCAGAGACTCCCAGTCTCCCTCCAAGGGAAGGGGGCCCACCTTTGTCTCTTATTAGAAAAAGTTTTCCCAGATGCATAGTCCCTGCCTCACAGTTATATGGACAATGCACACACACATACCCCTGTTTCTCTACAGTTGCTGCCATAACTTGAAATTTTTACTGCCACTCGCTTGGACTGTGGTTCTGTGCATGACATCACCTGGCATTGCCACAGTGGCACTGAGTTTCCTGGGCACTGTAGATTGCACTGGTTCTGCTGGGCTTGGCAAAATCCCCCCCCCCCCAGTTTCTACTGCAGGGATTCTCTGATTGGACTTTAGTCCTTTAGAAACAATGGGGGATGGGGGCACCTTCTTTTAGTGCGTTTCTTAACATCCAGTCTGGTCTCTGGTGAAGCTCGTGATCACTATTTTGTGAAGCTTTGGTTAGTGTTAGTTAGGAAAGGTTAGTACAAAAGCAGACTCCTGGCTCTCAAAAATGCCTTGTAGTAGATGTTTGGAGAACAGAAGCCCTACCAAATGCCTGATCAGAATTCGAGTAGTATGATGGGTTTTAATTTTTTTTGCCGTCAAGTCACAACTGACTTATGGCGACCCTGTAGGGTTTTCAAGGCAAGAGATATTTGGAGATTGTTTGCCATTGCCTACCTCCACGATGGCCCTGCTTAGCTTGTGAGATCTGATGAGGTCAGGCTGTCCTTGGGCTATCCAGGTCAGGTGTAGGCTGAGACTAATGTGACTGACCGAAGGTCACCCAAAAAGCTTCTGTGTCATGAGTGGGGATTCAGAAGTGGTTTCCCCAGATCTTAATCCAATACTTCAAGCGCTACACCACGTTGGATCTCATGATGGAATAGCATGTTGGAATTGTTATTTTTTTTATACTGGCATGATTATATATACAAAGTTAAAGAAAAGAAAAATTTCCACTGTCTGTGTTTCTTTTCTGGCCACTAAAAGAAAGTCTGGGTCCAGCGGCACCTTTAAGACCAAACTGTGTTCTGCTGCTTCAGACCAACACGGCTACCCACCTGAATCTATTTTCTGGCCATTAGTACTCTTCATTTTATTTCATAATTGTTACAGAAAATGATTTTGTCATATAGAGGAGGGGCCCTGACCTGGATTGCCCCTGCCTAGCCTGATCTTGTCAGATCACAGAAGCTAAGCAGGGCTGATGTGGTTGCAGGCAATGGCCAACCACCTCTGAACATCTCTTGCCTTGGAAACCCTACAAGGTCACTGTAAGTTAGCTGTGACTTGATGCTAAAAAACAACAACGAGGAGGGGGTGTTAAAAAATTACCTGCCCTGGGCACCAAATAGTCTAGGTATGCCATTGTCTAGTCCAGAAACTTTTTACCCAACTAACAGAAGCCCATTCCTCTGCTGCTGCCTCCCAGGACTGGTTTGCTGCTGCATTTATGTTTGAAAATTGGTGGGCGCACCGGGAGGGGGGGCAGAAGGTAGCCTTGCCTAGTGTGCAAAAAACCTGGCACCGGCCCTGTCTCTGGACATCAGAAAGTGATAGAATTAGAAACAGGAGGTTGTGTGATGTATGTAAATAAAGCATGCTCCATGCTTTTATTTTGGTTGTGCTCATCTGTCTAATTATCATAAATGAACTTTAGCAGGAACAAGAAGAAGAAGAAGAAGAAGAAGAAGAGATTGGATTAATACCCTGCCCTTCACTACCCAAAGGTGTCTCAGAGCAGCTTACAAACTCCTTTCCCTTCCCCTCCCCACAACAGACACCCTGTGAAGTAGGTGGGGCTGAGAGAGCTCTTTCCAGAGCTGTCCTTGAGAGAACAGCTCTTATCAGAATTACGGCTTGCCCAAGGTCATCCAGCCAGGTGCAAGTGGAGGAGTGGGGAATCAAACCTGGTTCTCCCAGATTAGAGTCCGCGCACTTAACCACTACACCAAACAAGTGGGGGACACTAGGGTTGCCAAGTCGCGGGCGGGATTGTATGTCTTCGCAGAATGCGTGCCGTGGGGATGGCGAGACGCGTTGCACCCACCGTCGCCAGGATTTATGCTACGCGTTACTCTGGCAACGGGGCAACGGGGCTCCAAACAGCCCCGTTGCCAGAGCGACACGTAGCGTCATATCCTGGCGACAGTGGTGCAACGCGTCTCGCCGTCCCCACGGCATGGATTCTGCGAAGACATGCAGGATCCCCCGCCGTGATTTGGCGAGATTTGGTAAGCCTAGGGGACACCCAAGGACGCATAGGGTGGGGACATCACATGTTCCCCTTCCATGCTGGCCTATGATAAGCAATGAGAAGTGTGCTAGGCATGCTGTCCACCAAGTTTTACCCTCTGCCACACGCATACTGCTAGCCAAGTGCTGGGCTTGGAGTAGTAAGTGTTCCAGATGCCTAGACTTCCCAATCAGCTGTCCAGCAGTGACTGGGGTGGAAGCTTGGAATAGAAAGTCCATTCTGCATACTTTCTGCTCCAGACCGCCCTCCTAGTCAGCTGACAGGGGGTTGGGCTTGGAGTGGAAAGTACATCTTCCCTCCCCTAGCCACTACCAGCCATCTGATGGGGTGGTGGTGGTGGCTTGGAGTGGACAGCATGTTGATCGATCTCCAGTGGATCCGTGAGGTTAGGAGCAGAAAGTGCCATTTGTACTTTATGGTCCAAGCCACCTCTGGATAGGTTGCTGCTGATGGGCAGGTATCACTTCTCCATTCTGATATCTCCCCCCCCCCGCCAATTGTTTAAAAGTTTAGGATTTTTCTCCAAACATCTCCCCTTTCTGTACCTGGTGCCAATGCACAGATTGTTTTGATTTACACTCAGAGACCAAGTGCAAAATTAAATATATTATATCTCCCCATTAATCAAACTGGCTAGGAACCTGTGATACTCATGGCTGCATCTGCAGTCTGCTGCTTTGCCTCACTTGCTTGGGTTATTACTTTGGAACAGTTATTGGAACCATAGTTACCATAGTGCTTTCTATAATACACCTGTTTCATTTTTGCTGTTTTGAAACTCTGCTGTTTCAATTTTACAGGTTGTTTTATGATGGATTGGAAGATGAGTACCTTCACCTGTTAGGGCAGGATCAGGGATGGGCATGAACCACGTTTTTGCCGTTTGTTTCAGTTCCTGGTTTTTGACCGAACCATTAACCAATATGAATTGGGAGGCTGGTTTGCAAAATGAACCGGTTCATGCCCCTGCTTTCTGCTCCCCACTGCTTTTTGTGGGGAGCAGAAAGCAGAAATGGCTCAGCGCCATTCAAACCCCTGCTTTCTGCCATTCAGTTGTTTTTTCTTCATGAGCAGCCATAAACTGCCTTAAAATTCATGGAAGTTCATGGCGGGTCTTTAGTCAGTGAACTTTGGTTCATGAACCACGAACCGCCCAAATTTGTCATGAACTTATGTTCATGAGCCGGTTCATGCCCATCTCTAGGCAGGATTGTCCACATGATATTCTGATCCTCTTCAAGTCTATAGTTTAAGAGCTTCTTATAACACCAGAATGAATTTGAATGGAAAGATAATACTGCAAGTGTCTCCAGCTGCACCTTTTGACCTCATTCAAGACGATGAGTGTTGAAGTATAATTTGAATTATTTTTGTTGAATATGCAGAAAAATTTTGCCTGTTCTGTTTGCACGATCACTAATATATATTTTTTGTTCCAAAATCACTTTACAATACTTTGTGGAAAATAAGACATTAAATCTGTAGAGTTTTCATTCACAGTTCTTAAACATGACAGCAATTCATCTGGTATCAAGGTCTGTTCTTGAATATTGTTTTCTGATAATGGGAGCTTCCATTGATTTTCCATTGCACTATTTGATTCTTCTGTAAAGGTGAATATGTTGCTCTGCCCACTTGTACTGTTGCTCAGAATAAGATTGACTTTTTCAAGTAAAAGTGCATTTTCATCCACGCCCTCAGTAGGCCGTATGGCGGTAATAGGGCTCATATAATTTTTTATTAAAACATTCATGGGTGAAGCTGGGAGATTTGATTTTGTATCCAGATTTTGGGAATATGTTCCACAACTACTGCTGAATAGGGATGCCTTGTTGCAGACCTGAGGTTTGTAGCCATTTTCCTCTGTCATATCAGAATTGTTGACAAGTGGTGTCTCTGGTAGACTGATATCAGAAGCTGATTCTTTGGTTTCCCTTTTATCATCCAGAGGTTTACACTCCTTGTCTACCCATGTCTCCTCTACTTCAGTTACTACAGCATCTTCATAATCCAACAACAGCCAGTTGAAATTGTGCATCATGGAACTATTTCTTTCCTGAAGAATAATTATGGGAAAATGTGACAATACTAAAATTGCAATTTCAACATAATGAATGGAGGAAAGGAAACAGAAACCAACCATCAGTCAAGAATTAATCTCTAACCCAGTACTGCAGTATTAACTTAGTAATAACATGTGGTAGTAAAAGGAATTGAAATCTCTATAAAACTTTTAAAAAATCAGTATAATAACAGAGAAACAACATTCATATCACAAGTTGTCATAGGCCCCCTGTACACTGCATTGGTCAGGCCACACCTGGAGTATTGTGTGCAGTTCTAGAGGCCTCACTTCAAAAAGCATGCAGACAGAATGGAGCATGTGCAGAGAAGAGTGATGAGGATGATTGGGGGCCTGGAACCAAGCCCTTTGAGAAAAGGCTGGGGAACTTGGGAATGTTCAGTCTGGAGAAGAGGAGGTTGAGGGGGGACATGATTGCTCTCTTGGAGTATTTGAAGGGCTGTCACTTAGAGGAGGGCAGGGAGCTGTTCCCGTTGGCAGCAGAGGATAGGACTCACAATAATGAGTTTAAATTAAGGGTGGAAAGGTACCGGCTGGATATTAGGATTTTTTTTTTACTGCAACAGTTGTGCAACAGTGGAATCAGCTGCCTAGGGAGGTGGTGAGCTCCCCCTCACTGGCAGTCTTTAAGCAGTGGCTGGACAAACACTTGTCAGGGATACCATAGGCTGATCCTGCATTGAGCAGGGGGTTGGACTAGATGGCCTGTATGGGCCCTTCCAACTTTGTGATTCTACGATTCTATGAAAACATGGAAATGTGAAAATAAGGAGTTGGAGCCTGCATTCCATTTCTGATAATGTGAGGGCACTTTCACCACTGGATGTGGAGATTTTTGCCAGTTTCTACCTGCGGACCCCCACATCATGCCGATGGCTCTGCGTATATGTCTCCTGAACCCAGAGCAGCATTTTGGGGGAAAGGGGAACTATAGTGGAAGGTGGGAAAGTTCTACCTCATGAGCAGAACTCCACTTGCAGAACACTATATCCAACACAAGTTTTGTATGTTTTATTCACGCAAAACCCAATGCAATAAAAGTGAGCGGTGGCGCAGGGGATTTTCCCCTGCTTAACAATAACAATAACATCTGAACTGCCATGCTTTGGCAGTTCTAGCCCCGTGCTGGTGTGAGCAACCAAGCCTTGTCCTAGCTCATCATCTACCCAGCAATTCGAAAGCCTCGGCGAGTAGATAAATTGGGGACCACCTGTAAGGGGGTGGGCACACCCCTCCCTTCGGGAAGGTGTTAGCTGCCAAGGCAACTTCTGAGGTGCGGCGACCGGAAAGACGAAAGAACTGTGTCGGCTTCCCTGCAGTGGAGCGAGTCGGCCAGGCGGTGGCAGTGTATGGCTGCACAACATCAAGAAGCCAGACGTCATCAGCCAGCCGACAAGATGCCGTAGGAACACGACTGACCCAGCCCGCAGATGAAGCCCGCTAGCTGCAATGTGTGTGTAATTAATGCTGTATGTTTGTCTTCCCTATCCCCACAAATATTGTTAGTCCAACTGTCTCAAGAGTAACTGTAAATCGCTCTGAGTCCGCAGGTATGTGGGAAAGAGCGATCAATAAATCGGAAAAAAATAAAAATAAATAAATACTGTCCCAATAGACTAAGTTAATTGTGAATATTTCCAATTCAAAGCAAGTTAATCATGGTTAACTTGTTCCAGAGCTTCCAATGGGACTCAGAGTACAATGCTGTGCATGTTTATGCAGAAATAAATCCTGCTGTGTTCAGTGGTACTTACTTTCTGGAAAATATGCATAATATTGTAGCATTAATCATGACTAATCATTAGCTGGACTATGGCCTATGTGTGTAGGATGCTAGGGAGGACGGAATTTAAGATATGCTAAGTTATAAATGATGCATTTTATGTTGCT
The DNA here is from genome assembly GCF_001447785.1 of Gekko japonicus. NCBI lineage: Eukaryota > Metazoa > Chordata > Lepidosauria > Squamata > Gekkonidae > Gekko > Gekko japonicus. The sequence continues at coordinate 1,889,474 of NW_015169172.1, forward strand.
TCCATATTTTCCCCTGAAAAAATGGGGAAACCCCTTTTTCCCTCATGGTGTCACAATTTCCAGAAATTTTACATCTGAAGGGAAAAGTAGAAAGGGTCAAAACCATTGGGAAAGCTTGGAAACGGTTTAAAACTACAATTCTAGAAGCTCAAAAAAAATATATTCCGCAGGTTAGGAAAGGCACAAACAGGTATAAGAAAAAGCCTACATGGTTAACAAACAAAGTAATGGAAGCTGTAAAAGGTAAAAAGGATTCCTTTAAGCGGTGGAAAGCTAGTCACAGTGAGGCTGATAAAACAGAACACAGGCTATGGCAAATAAAATGCAAGTCTGTGGTCAGGCAGGCAAAAAGGGAATATGAGGAGCATATAGCAAAAAATGTAAAGACCAACAATAAAACTTTCTTCAAATACATTAGAAGCAGGAAACCAGCCAGGGAGGCAGTGGGGCCCTTGGATGACCAAGGGGTAAAAGGAGTACTGAAGGATGATAGGGAAATGGCTGAGAAGCTAAATGCATTTTTTGCCTCCGTCTTCACTGTGGAAGATGAGAGGTGCTTGCCCACTCCAGAGCCGCTGAGTTCGGGAGGGGTGTTGAAAGACCTGAGTCAGATTGAGGTGACGAGAGAGGAGGTCCTAAAACTGATAGACAACTTAAAAACTGATAAATCACCAGGCCCAGATGGCATACATCCGAGAGTTCTGAAAGAACTCAATTGTGAACTTGTGGATCTCCTGACAAAAATATGTAATCTCTCCTTAAAATCAGCCTCCATTCCTGAGGACTGGAAGGTAGCTAATGTCACTCCCATCTTTAAAAAGGGTTCCAGA